>NC_057713.1:127130645-127139504 GCF_004010195.1 Chiloscyllium plagiosum
TACCTGGTCAGGTCCACGCCCCCTTACGACCCACCCTCCCATCCTGGCACTTTCCCCTGCCATCGCAGGAACTGTAAAACCTGCGCCCACACCACCTCCCTCACTTCTATCCAAGGCCCCAAAGGAGCTTTCCACATCCATCAAAGTTTTACCTGCACATCCACTAATATCATCTATTGTATCCGTTGCTCCCGATGCGGTCTCCTCTACATTGGGGAGACTGGACGCCTCCTAGCAGAGCGCTTTAGGGAACATCTCCGAGACACCCGCACCAATCAACCAAATCGCCCCGTGGCTCAACATTTCAACTCCCCCTCCCACTCTGCTGAGGACATGGAGGTCCTGGGCCTCCTTCACCGCCGCTCCCTCACCACCAGATGCCTGGAGGAAGAACGCCTCATCTTCCGCCTCGGAACACTTCAACCCCAGGGCATCAATGTGGATTTTAACAGTTTCCTCATTTCCCCTTCCCCCACCTCATCCTAGTTTCTAACCTTGGGCAACACGATCCCCTGACTTGTCCGGGCTTGTCGGACCTGCCCAGCTCCTTTTCCACCTATCCACTCCACCCTCTCCTCCCTGACCTATCACCTTCATCCCCTCCCCCACTCACCTGTTGTACTATATGCTACTTTCTCCCCACCCCCACCATCCTCTACCTTATCTCTCCACCCTACAAGCTCTCTGCCTTTATTCCTGATGAAGGGCTTTTGCCCGAAACGTCGATTTTGCCTGTCCTCGGATGCTGCCTGAATTGCTGTGCTCTTCCAGCACCACTGATCCAGAATATTCTATATTAGTGCCAACTCATGCCCCGCACCCACCTTATGGCTCCCATGCCAACTCACAGTTCTTCCATACAAATTCATTATATACATATATCCAATTGGCTATATAGTAAAATAGAATGAGTGGAACTGCTCAGAAAGAAAACCTATTCATTAGCGTTCTTTTGACTAAATGCTATTTCTACAACCTTAAAACATTGACAATCAGAGACTGTGAACATTACAGAACAATGCCAAGAGGAAAATAAATCCCCATGAGTACATCAATGACTCAGTCATTTTCAGGATTTGAAGGTTAATCTTAAAAGGTAAAATTTAAAATATTACACACGTGAAAGCACAGGCACAAGAGAAAAAAACATTACCGATGTAGGAATTGTGGTGATTGTTCTTTATGGTGGAAATTATTATTTTGAAATGGACACATGTCATCTAAGCACCAAATAAATGTTCTTATTATTCAGATTCTTAACGCTACATTCATGGGTTTAATACTGGTGCAACCTTCAGCAGGTTCTAATAGTTTATCATTTCTTCTAAAAAAGGCCACCACAATAACCCCTAAACAGGCTAATGAAGACAGTGAGATTTAATAATGTCAAGCTAATAGTAAATCTGAAAATTATCAACAACAGTAGCTAGAAACACTTCACACTTCTTAATTGTAAACAAGTAAAAATTGACAAAGAGATAATCTGAAATGTCATGTCACACAACTACAGGCCACGTGCTGTAAAATGGGATGAGTAATAGGTGCCTCATGACTGGTGTGGACATGATGGGCTGAAGACCCTCTTTGTAAAACTATGACTCTGAGATCACAAAAATAACAACTTAATGTACCCACTTAAAGATGTCAATCAAGCAAAGTCAACAATTCTGTAGGTTGACAAAACATTTTCCAACTGAAATAGAACCTTTGAGTCTGGGTTGTCAGCCATGCATGTATAAAGAGGACGGGTGTAAGAATGCTTTCAGTAGAATTGGATGGCCTTGGATCAAAGATCATGACTTACTGAGACCTTTCTACCAAGGTTGATCTAGTGAGTTCAGAAATTTGAAGATGTAAGCTTCCCCCTTCAGTATCAAAAATTCAGCCTTAGTTATTAAAAAAAACCTGTAATTGCATAGTGCTTTCTTTGAAAGATGTTATCTTTATGTCATGATATCCAAAATATTGTAATTGTCACTTATGCTTATATTAATGCTTAATAATTCCATCTCCTTGATTTGCTTCTGTTTTAAACTTATAAAATCCTCATGTGTAATCTCGTAAAATCTTCAGTGCACTTAACATTCCTGTGTTTCAGCCCCAACATTTTCAGATTTATTATTGGCTTGACATTACTGAACCTCACTGCCTTCATTGATCTGTTTGTCAGTTATTATGGTGGCTTCATTTTACAAGAAACTTTAAACGATTGTAATCTGCTGTGAGACAAGCTGGTACAAGCTCTCAAGCTGTGGCCTTAAGAATCTGAGTAACAAGAACTTTCATTTGGTCCTTGGAAAATATGTGTCCTGATGATACTTTCAAATTTATTATTTCTCTGTAAAGAACCATAACCACAATTCCTTTCTCTGTAATGTTTTCCATTGTGTCCGAATTTTCATATGTGTAATAGTTTAAATTTAACCTTTTAAGATTAACCTTCAAATACTGAAAATGACTGAGTGATTGACGTACTCAAGGGGGTTTATTTTTGCCTTGTCAATGTCTGTAATATTCACATATGTTCTGCCAGAGTTGTGATTCTTGATGCCTTCCAAGTTTATGTCAGGGATAGAATACATTTCAAAAATATACTATCATGTTAACCAATTCAAAGACATTATATAAAATATCATGTGAAACATTAAAGCAATTGACATGTAAAATAATCACAATATCATGATTGTAGTTGTGCAAGTATTAGGGTGCAATCTTCATTCAAAGCAGCAGGACCATCTTTACATTCACACAGATAGAGTCATAGAGTGGTACAGGACGGAAACGGACCCTCTGGTCCAGCTCGTCCATGCCGACCAGATATCCTAAATTAATCTAGTCCCATTTCCCAGCATTTAGCCCATATCCCTCTAAACCCTTCCTATTCATGTACCAATCCAAATGCCTTTTAAATGTTGTAATTGTACCAGCCTCCACCACCTCCTCTGGTAACACATTTCATACACACACCAACTTCTGCATGAAAAAGATGACCCTTAGGTCCCTTTTATATCTTTTCCCTCTAGCTATACTGTCTATCCACATAAAAAGCAACAGTTCCTTAACCGGACATTCCTATACAGAGTGCAGAAACAATGTGGACCAACATACTTCGAAACTCCATTTACTATGTTGGTCATGTTTGCATAATAGCTCTTTGACCTGGCATTCATCTATTTTCAATTTCATTACCGTGAAGTTCCTTGAAATGTTCAACGGTAAAAGTGATATATAAAGTTCTTGCTGTTGGAGCAAGGGCATCATTTTCTATTTTCTTCTTAGTTGAGCCACTCTGGATACCTAGCAGATAATCTGTTGAGAAAGAAAGACAGGTTGATTGAAATTAAACTAATGAAAATGTGCAACCTGCAGTGATACATCATCAATCTGTTGAAATAATTACAACCTTAACATATAAAAATGCATTATCAAGGAAACCTCAAATCTCTTCACATGCATTTTATGATTTTCTGAGTGAAAAGCTTATGATACCGTGGAGTTACCATGGTATCATAGGTACAACCACATATGTGCAGATGGATATTGGCAGCATATTTACATACATTCAATTGCAATGCCTCACTCTCCACAATTAGGAGCAAAAGTGGAAAACTCCCAACCAGTTTGAGGCTAATATCCCTGTAATCCATTATTGACCCCAAACTTAGCAATAACTGTATTTACTGTAAGCAATAAAGAGCCAATACCAAGTATTTTCTAAAGTTAATGAAAAATTATCTGCTATATCCAAAGAAAATACTAAAGGTGCAATGTCGAGCATATAGTCTTTGATCAGTCACTTTGGCCCTTTTATACACAGACATAAAGGGAACATTATCCCATACAAAGGGAGATAAAATAATATCCTGTTTAGAGTTCTTTGGTTGACCTTGAGGCTTAAGTCTTTAACCTGATACCAAAGTTGGTTATCTAGCTTCTTGGTTGTAGTCAGCAGTCAAGAATATTTCAGTTATTTTTATAATTCTCAGCTCCATAATACTACTTCTCCCTTCTCCATGGGAACCAGGTCAGTTTCTTTGTGAGAGAAAGAGTAGTGGAGACACCAGCTCTTTTTCAGTAATTTCTAAATGCTCTTGGAACCTTCTTTGAAATTTTCCTTCACTTTTTATTTCCAAGAGCTTCTTTCAGGCGAATCTATTTCTGGCAGCCTTGTAATCAATGTTCAGTACTTTGCATTTCTTAATGTCTTCCTGAGACTTCAATAGGTTTTTGTAGGTTTTGATTGCAGCCAATCTGTGTTTTAATTCCCATCCCAAGGCTGATTTATTGGTCCTTTCATCTCCATGTTCACAAGATTTTGCATTTTTAAGCAATTTGCCTTATGTAAAAGTCAAATTTCCAATGATTCCAACCAGTTGAAAGTTTTAAAAATCATATCTCCAAAAGTAGTGGGGCATAGCCCCGTAACAGGTTTCAGAACTGGAATACCCACAGTCAACATGATCCTAGTCTGGTAGCTGCAGGGGAAGTTCTGTGAATGAAGAAAACCGCTGTGTATTGCCTTCATTGATCTCATCAAATATCTCAACCATGCAAGGACAGGCGATTCAGCTGAGCCAATGAAGGAAACCTTTTAACCATTGAAGCTGCTTAATTTGACCCCTCCTTCCATTCCAGTATGAATTGTAAGGTCAACAATGACATAGCAACATTAGAACCCTGTCAGATCCACTGTGGAGTCAAACAGTTTTATATTCTGGCATATTCTCTTTGCTGCTGTCATATGTCATCAGTTCGCCACCACATACACTTACATACCAGAAATGATGGAAAGCTGTTCAGTCTTGCCCACACTTCAGACCCAAGAGTATGCCAACTCCTTATGAGAGAATTGCGCTATGACAATAATGCCACACTAGTATTCTATATCGAAGATCATTCTTTGATGACAAATACATTCTCCCCTGTTTGTGAAGCACTTAGTTTGACCATCAGTAATGGGGAGGAAAAATGTCATGGTAATGCTGTTCCACCATCAGTCAACTTTGACAATGTGACCCTGGAGACAGTTGATAGCATCATATAACTAAGCTCCCCAGTCACCAGCAATCTGTCACTTGATACTGAAATCAGCACTACAACTATTATGACCAAACTGAGTTAGAGAATATGGAACAACAGCAATATGATTGAGAACACCAAACTGGAAGCCTAATAGGCTTGTGTCCTCTGTGTACTCCTCTTCAGGAGTAAGGACTGAACAACATGTGCAGGAGTTCCCACTTTCACTGTCTAAGATGTATCATTGGCACCTTGTCAGGGCAAGGTTACCAATTCAGAGATCCTGAAGAGTGCTAATGCCATCAGCATACACTTGTGCTTAAGCCAATAATGTCTTTGTTACCTAAGCTATATTTATTAAATTGATGATGACCAGTAAACAAAAAGATCTTCTGAACTAGCCACAAAGTCACAACCTGGAGGATGCCCATACTTCCACTACACAAGCACCTGCGAGTGGAATATGAAGTTAGCAGACATGAGCACACAGTTGCCAACAACTGTGATCTGGAGGCTGGCTGCGTGGAGCGATATTGGAAGAAGTGAAGCAAGATGGAAAGGTCAGATGGCCAGCAAGAGAGACCAGTGCAAAGATGCCATTGAATCCTGGACTGTCATGGCTCACCGCCTTCATCTGCAATCACACTTGGCAATGCTCTTTACAGAGTTGACCACCACAACACAAACCATCATCTCAGAACCGGTCCAGGCTCTTTGCCCTGTCTCCCAACAACTTCCTCACTTCATTGTTTTCTGTCTTCTGAATTATTCCTGACTTTGATGCTGCCATTTGCATCTGACTCTTTCAGCCAAGTTTGTGGTTAAAATTAGAGTTTATGATTTTTCAATCTTTTAGTAAAGATTTTTTGTGAGAACTTCTCTCAGTCTGAATTTATCTCCTGTGGGCCATCAATTGTTCTCTGATATGACCTGGCATAGAGTCATACAGCACAGAAACAGGCCCTCCGCCACAACCCAAAGTGCCGAACAGGTTTCCTAAACTGAACTAATCCCATTTACCTGCATTTGGCCCATATCCCTTGAAACATTTCCTATCCATCTGTCCAAATGTCTTTTAAATGTTGTAAATGTTGTACCTGCCTCCACCACTTCCTCTGGCGGCTGGTTCTATATATGTACCACCATCTGTGAAAAGGTACCTTTTAAATCTTTCCCCCTCACCTTAAATCTATGTTGTCTTGTTTTGGACTGCCCTTTCCTGGAGAAAAGATCTTGGCAATTCACCTTATCTATGCCTCTCCTGATTTTATAAACCACTATAAGGTCATCCCTCAGCCTCCTATGCTCCAGTGAAAAAAAAGATGGGGCTCAGCTATGATAGCTGACAAAGATACTAATCATTTTTCCTTGCTTTCTCACCAAGAAGAGAGATAATTGGTACAGAATGTATGCAACATGTTTGCAGTGATTAGTATTATCATGGGATAGGTAGATATTAAAGTCCCCATGCTAAAGTGCTCCAGTGTGGGTGGCACTGTGGCACAGTCGTTAGCATTACGGCCTCACAGTGCCAGAGACCCGGGTTCAATTCCCGCCTCAGGCAACTGTCTGCGTGGGTTTCCTCTGTGTGCTCTGGTTTCCTCCCACAGTCCAAAAATGTGCAGGTCAGGTGAATTGGCCATGCTAAATTGCCCTTAGAGTTAAGTGAGCGGGTAAATGTAGAGGAATGGGACTGGGTGGGTTGCTCTTCGGAGGGTTGGTGTGGACTTGTTGGGCCAAAGGGCCTGTTTTCACACTGTAAGTAATCTAATAACTCCAATTTCAGAAGAACATTCCAATTTCTGTGGGTCCTTGTGACTTCAGTGTTAGAATATGAATGGTATGGAGTCAAGTGTAATATAATTCACTGGTGAATCCAACACAGAATCCTATCATGCATTATAGCACTCAAGTTCTGAGTGTGATTTGAATTCATAGCCTTCTGACTGAGAGGTGAGAGTGATATCAAATTGAGCACATGCATCACCACAAGTAGCCACCCAAATTTTGAGTACTGCATTGGAAGCTCAAACTGCTATCACACAAGGTCATGCCAGTCAAACTGTTAGCTTCTTGGCTATGGATTACAGTGTGCAAAGAGATTTGCAGGGTGTCACCACAGTCTTGCAATTTTTTTATAACTGGATTACTAGGATTACTGTGGTGCCATCCTCAGGGAATGGCTTGATTCCATGGAACATGAACCAACTATTCTGTCATAGGATGACAGCATTCATGCTCCCATGCCTGCCACTCTGCTAATGCCTGTCTGCCAGCTAACCCAACACTGCCACATGTACCAAGATGGTGCAGTTCTCAGCCTAGAGCTGCTCATGTTTATCCTCCTAAAAGCATCCGTGGTTTTCTGCAGCCAAGCTGCAGCAACTGAGGCACTTCTGTATAGGAGCACTAAGGTAGACAAAATCTTTTGCAAATCAGCACTGAGGTGATTAGTTTCTATTGGTGAGCAATATGACATGATTTCAATTATAAGTTTTGATTGGAATGTTAACTTTGTAGTCATTTTTATTTTATTTTTGCACTCAATGGACAGTGTCAGAAGTAGGGATTGGTGTGGAACTCTTGGAGTTGGAATGATTGTTACTTGTATTACATTCCATTTAGTTCTTTATGAACAATCAGTCCAGAAAGACAGTGTAGTTTTTTTTAATCTTTTCTTCCTTTTTCTCATTTTCATCCTCTTTCTCTTTACGCTTATCCTCCTCGACTACTGGCCAAAAGTCTGTCCTCTCACACTATCGACATTATGCTGTATATAGAATGCTACCACAAATCTCGACACATGCCCTGCGAGCATCTCGAGAATGCCTGAGGCAGGAGGATTGTTGTTTCAGCACAATGATCTGCTCTTATTTCTTGTGACAGCATGATTTTCATTGTACACATGCGGACACATGCATTAGAATTATCAGCTATGTCCTCAGCAAGTCCAGTTTGTTGTTAAATGGATTGATTTTCCATTATGGCTCAATTTCAGCTAGCACAGCAAAGTACTGCAGAGTGCAGGCATCATGACTGCTGGCGTGATTCTGGCTATAGAACTGTCTCTGATTGCACACCAGCATGATTTTCTGTTGCTGTTATTTAGTCAGTTATACAATTCAGATGTCACAGGCTGGGGCAGAATTTATTATTCATTCTTTGTTACTTTTGAAAAAGTGATCTGTGCTGTCTCCTTGATCTGTGGTGGCCCGATTGGTGGCGATAGATCCACAATGCTGCTAAGGAGACAATACCCATGATGCAGAAGAAACAAGAATATATTTCTAAGTCACCACAGTGAATGGCTTTGAGGGACAGCCATTATCCTTCTAGATACACACTGATTTTACTGTGCATTGGTGGTGGAGGGACTGAATGTTTTTGGATATTATGACAATCAAGAGGGCTGCTTTGTCTTCGATCGTGTGAAGCTTCTTATGTTGGAGCTGCACTCATCCAGGCAAGTGGGGAGTATTCCATCACGCTCCTGACTTATACCTTGTAGATGGTGGACAGGCTTTGCAGAGTTGGGAAGTGAACTACTTGCTACAGGATTTCTAGCCTCTCACTTGTTCATGTAGCCATAATATTTTATGGCTGGTCCAGTACAGTTTCTGGGAGAAAGTGAGGACTGCAGATGCTGGAGATCAGAGCTGAAAATGTGTTGCTGGAAAAGCGTAGCAGGTCAGGCAGCATCCAGGGAACAGGAGAATCGACGTTTCGGGCATAAGCCCTTCTTCAGGAATGAGGAAAGTGTGTCCAGCAGGCTAAGATAAAAGGTAGGGAGGAGGGGTGGGGTCTGAGGGCGGAGGTGCGGGATGTGGACGAGATGCGTTG
>NC_057713.1:127140250-127147417 GCF_004010195.1 Chiloscyllium plagiosum
CCCTCTCCCACTCCACCAAGGATATGCAGGTCTTTGGACTCCTCCATCGCCTGACCACAACAACACGACGGTTGGAGTAAGAGCGCCTCATCTTCCGCCTAGGACCCCTCCAACCACAAGGGATGAACTCGGATTTCACCAGTTTCCTCATTTCCCCTCCCCCCACCTTGTCTCAGTCAAATCCATCAAACTCAGCACCGCCTTCCTAACCTGCAATCTTCTTCCTGACCTCTCTGCCCCCATCCCAGTCTGATCTATCACCCTCACCTTGACCTCTTTCCACCTATCGCATTTCCGACGCCCCTCCCCCAAGTCCCTCCTCCCTACCTTTTATCTTAGCCTGCTGGACACACTTTCCTCATTCCTGAAGAAGGGCTTATGCCCGAAACATCGATTCTCCTGTTCCCTGGATGCTGCCTGACCTGCTGCGCTGTTCCAGCAACACATTTTCAGCTCAGTAGTATTTGTTGCAGGAGTAGAATCACTTTCAGTTTTAGTTTATGGCATGCAACATCTGTCATGTAATGTACTTGAAGAACCCAACATTGATGTGGAATGGCCCTGCAGAAAGCAATCTCCATGCCCTTGTTTTTGAAAACCCCTACTCTCTTGCCCCTCTTACCTCCCCTCACTAGCAACACTCATGCCTTCCTGTTATGTCTACAGCCAGCCCACAAAACAGGGAGATTGTGATGTCTGTTGTAATATGGGGTCTGACAAAACTCATGGCAGAATTGTCATTTAATTTGCAGTGGAGATCACCCCGTAATAAGTGCAACTTCAAACCTTCATTATTTAGATTCTTCACTGAATGAGTGACCTGACATTTTGGAAGGAAGATTATTGAAGAGGGGTTGGGTGGAATTAACGTTTGCACTTCTTTTCAAGCAAAAAACAAGAGTAGGCCAATCGGGCCTTTGAGCCTACTCCGCCATTCAATAAGATCATGGTTGATTTAATTTTAACCTCAATTCTGTATTCCTGATGATGTTTCATTGCATTGGTAATCAAGAATCTATCTAACTGTGCCTTAAAAAAATACTGAAAGGTTCTGGATCCACTGCCTTTTGAGGAATGGAATTCCAAAGTCGTTCAACCCTGAGTGAAGAAATGTTTTGTCATCTCTCTCTTAAATTGTCAATCCCTAATTTTAAACTGAAACTTTCATATTTCATGAATAATAAGTTTAGCAGTTCTTAATCCTGTTTATAAGAGATAGAGGAAATATATGGGCAATTGCAGGAATAGGATGATTGACATGTCTACATCCTGGTAGATTATGATTTTTTCATGTCTTACTGATCGGGATCATTCCATTCTAGTGACTTAGAATAACAGATTGGGAAGGATTTGTTTTTCATATTCAGTTATAACCTTTTAATTTTAACTAAAATTATCAAGAGGGGAATTATGGCTGTAAATCCTCTTCCTCTCTTGTCTGAATGCAACCTTAAGTTTTGACATCCTGGAATTGAATCTCAAGTGAAAAGGATGCAACAGTATAATCTATTTAGACTACTTTTTTCCTACAAGGATGACTTG
The DNA here is from genome assembly GCF_004010195.1 of Chiloscyllium plagiosum. Lineage (NCBI taxonomy): Eukaryota > Metazoa > Chordata > Chondrichthyes > Orectolobiformes > Hemiscylliidae > Chiloscyllium > Chiloscyllium plagiosum. The sequence goes on from NC_057713.1 coordinate 127,141,793, forward strand.
TTATTTGTATCTTAAGATTTAACTATTTTCCATTAATTTCACATAGCATTTGCCAAGGATCCAACTGATTTTCTAAGACTGCATCAATAAGTTGTTCACTTATTTGTCAGCTACAGTTCTCCTGTTGTCATCAACTACTCCAAATCTAAGACTGTGTGGAGATGAGGAGAAATTTTCTCTCTGAGGGTAGTGAATCTATGGAATTTTTATCCAACAGTGCTGTATTGTTGTTAAGTATATTCAAGGTTCAGGAAACAGATTTGTAATCAGTAAGGAATCAAGGGTTATGGAGAATAAGTACAAAAGTGGAGTTAAGGAATATCAAAGCAGTCAGGATCTTGATGACTCACTGGAGCAGACTCATTGGGTCAAATAGCTGACTTTTGCTCCTACATCTTACAGTCTTATTGTCCCAAGGGACTCCTGTATTATCTGACTGGTGTTTTTTCTTTGTCTAACAGTCATGCATTCTTTTTCTGTCTGCGTACTCTACTTGTGGTGTGACTATTCCACTGTATGTTGTGCCCACGATGATCTTAGTCATGTGGATAGTCTACAATGACTCTAGCTGCTGCTAAAAAATCTTATACTTGAGCAAGTTAGCATTGAGGAGAAGGAGGTGTTAGCTATTTTAGCAGGCTTGGAAGTGGATAAGACCCAGGGCAAGATGAGATATATCACAGGCTGAGGGATGCAGGATTTGGGATTGTAGATGCTCTGACATCAACTTTCAGTTGTTCTCTGGCTACTGGAGGAGTGGGAGAACAACTAATGTGGTGTCATTATTCAAGAAGTGTCATGGGGATAAACCAGGCAACTACATGCAGTGAGTCTGTGGTAGGAAAAGTATTGAAAAAAAGTTGACAGAATTAATCTCCATTTGAAGAGGTGAGGATTAATCAAGAATAGTCAGTCAGCCTGACTATATAAAAGGATGATTTTTAACAATTTTTGAGGCAATGACTTTGTGTAAAGATTGGTTTAGTGCTGTTGATGCATGGACTTCAGTGTGGCTTTTGACAAAGTTTCACCTGGAAAATTTGTTTAGCAACACAGCAAGATAGCAAATTGGATCCAACACTGCATTCAAGTTATAGAGGTCTATAGCACAGGCCGAACAAGTCTGCACTGGTCATAAACAAGCATCTAACTTTTCTAATCCCATTTTCCAGCACTTGGTCTGTAGCCCTGTATGCATTGACATTGCAAGTGTACACCTAAATACTTCTTAAATGTTATGAGTGTTTCTGCTTCAACCACCCGACCAGGCAATGAGTTTCAGATTTCTAGCATCCTCTAGGTGAAACATAAGTTGGGATACTACCAACATACTACAATAACCCTCGTCTCTCTTGTTTAATTGTAACCAGCCAACTAGAAAAAAAAAGTTACTTATTATACTCCTCTCACCTGCTTTGCAGAGGCCATAATTTGCTCGCTTGGTTCTGCCCCTAAACTTCTAAAAAAAACTTTAGATTTAACACAGTAACTTGAAGTAAAATGCTAAATTGCAGACAAGGAGTCCCAGATTTCATCTAAGATTAACCCTTACAGCTTAAGACTTTTATCAGCACTTTTATCTCTTCACAATCTTAACAGTCTTCACCAGTGCACTCTGAGATGCCAGTGCAAATCCTCTGTGCAAGAGAACTAGGAAGAGGAATTGGATCATGTATGCCAACTGCTGTGAGCTGGTAGCGAGAGATAAAGAAGGACAGCACCCAAAAATTGGAGCACATTGCCATAATGGTGACCTAGGATTGAAGACCTAGTGCCGCGAGTAGTACACACCAAAGCCATTGATAGAGGCTGGAAAGTCGAGAAAGGGTATTTGATAAAGCCAGCAGTTGCAGGAGACCTACTAAACAATCTGGGCAAAAACCCTGAGTTCAAGAGACAATTAAGAGAAAAAGATCTCTTTTCAAATAAAGTAGTTAGTGAAACATGGTCCCAGGAATTTAGCCATATGAACATATTCAACTGAGCATGTTATCCAGCTGATTAGATATCAAGAGTTAAATTGTACGAGAATATTTTGATGGATCTGAAACATTGGGCAGATGTCCATCATAAATAGTTCATTCCTCTGAATTACACTTTTCTATTAATATCTCTAAAGATACATTGCCAATGAAATAAATAATTCCTCTTTAAGATTCTTTGCCCAGTGCATTTGTTTTAATGTCCTGTAACTTTTGGTACACAAATAAGATCATAAGCATTCGGAACAGGAGTAGGCAATTCAGCCCTTTGAGCCTGATCTGTCATTAGGCCTGCTCTGTCGTTAACAGCTGATCCGGCCTTCATGTCTACTTTTCTACCCTTTCCCCATAACCCTTGATTCCCCTACATACGTCGTTGTTGATGTTGCCCTAAAGCTAATGATAAAAAAAATTCTCTGCGCCAACCCAGTATTCAACTCTACGTTAAATTGTTAATGGAAATCAACCCCATAGGAGCCAATAATGGGACTAATTAATTCTCCACAGCAACAATGTGCATTTATGTAGAAAAACATAATAGTTGAATGCTGAAAATCTAACATAAGAGAAGAAGTGGGCAGCACGGCGGCACTGTTGCACTGTTAGCACTGTTGCCTCACAGCGCCAGAGACCCGGGTTCAATTCCCGCCTCAGGCAACTGTCTGTGTGGAGTTTGCACATTCTCCCCGTGTCTGCATGGGTTTCCTCTGGGTGCTCCAGTTTCCTCCCACAGTCCAAAAATGTGCAGGTTAGGTGAATTGGCCATGCTAAATTGCCCGTAGTGTTAGGTGAAGGGGTAAATGTTGGGGAATGGGTCTGGTCTTTGGACTGTGGGAGGAAACCGGAGCACCCGGAGGAAACCCACGCAGACACGGGGAGAATGTGCAAACTCCACACAGTCAGTCGCCTGAGGCGGGAATTGAACCCGGGTCTCTGGCGTTGTGAGGCAGCAGTGCTAACCACTGTGCCACCGGGCCGCCCACTTGTTGGGCCGAAAGGCCTGTTTCCACACTGTAAGTAATCTAATCTAACCAAAAGCCCTTGAAATGCTCAGCAGGATGTAACAGAATGCGTAGACAGGGCTAAGGATATCCAAGTGCTAAGTGGATGATTCATCTCAGCATCCTCCTGAGGTCCAGAGCATGAAGATAACAGTCTTCAGCCAATGCAATCCACTTCACATGAGATCAAGTAACAGCTGAAGGCTCCTTCATCTGAGAGCTTTGGAAGAGGATCAGAAGATGCAACATTTGTGGCAACATTACAGTGTCATGCAATTGAAATGATATATTGAACAAACCTAAATTGCTGTTAAGTTTTTCATCGGTTAGAATGGATTGTGAGTTTCAGTTCATTAATATGTAAATCCCAGAACTTCTTTTAAGTCACATTTTTGAGATAACTTAAGGGTTTTATGAGAAGAGATGAGACTATCAAGGTCTGTGAATGCAAGTACAAGAATTTCAAAACTGAGTGCAAATGATTACATAACATATTTCAAATGTACAAAATGATGCTTCTGAAACTATTGATTACTTTTTTGTCTACATTTCAAAAGCAGTGCTTTTACCAGGATGTTGCTGGGAACGGAAGGTTTGAGTTATAAAAAAAGACTGGATAGGCTGGGATTTATTTCACTGGAGTGTCGGAGGTTAAAAGGCAATCTTATAAAAGTTTGTAAAATCATGAAGGATATAGATAGGGTTAATGGTAGTTGTCTTTTCTCTAGGATGGGGGATTTCAAGACAAGGGCGTATATTTTTAAGGTGAGGAGAAACAGATCGAAAAAAGGTATGGGACAAATTCTTTTACATAAAGGGTGGTTCACATGTGGAATGAACTTCCTGGGGAAGTGTGGATGTGGGTACAATTACAACATTTAAAACTCATTTGTATAAGTACATGAATAACAAATGTTTGGAAGGATATGAGCCAGGAGCAGGCAGGTGTGACTAGTTTAATTTGGGATTATGTTCGCGTGGACTGGTTGGGCCGAAGGGTCTATTTCTGTGCTGTATGACTCTCTGGCTCTATTGTAATAGTCATTCAATTTCTTTTTACTTCTCTTTCCTGAGCATTTTAAGAACATCATGAATCTGTAATTTTGAGGACCGTTTATCCACAGAAAGCTTATCATTATTATAATTAGTGAACATTGATGGCTCTATTGGTGGAATTCTTACAGTCCGTGTCCTTGATCCTTTTAACTACCAGCTTAGGTACAATCGGAGATTAAATTTACATATTATTTTGGTATGGTTTGCCATTTGTATGTTAACAAAAATTGTTTACATAACAGAAGTTTGATTTTAAAGGAATTAATTAAAACAGCCATTTTAATTATACAATATTTCTTCTTTGCATTGAGCTTTTCTGATCAAACGCAGAGATTTTTACCAGTAGGTGATTTTGTTGTATGTTAGTATCTCATAACTTAAACTAATTTAGTAAATGGAGTTATGTTTAGTTTTTCTGATCATTCCTCTCCACACCTTACTCACAACTTGGCACATTATTCTCTGAAATTTGTGTTTCAGAACTACAGGACATATCAGTGTCAATTTGTGATGAGTTTATAGTACATACATGCACATTTATTGTGCTGAAATTACTTAAAGCACTAAAATGATGTGCACTATTGAGGAACTTTCTCTTACATCCTATTGTCTTGCAGTGTAATGCCAGTGAAGTATAAAGTGTCTTAAAGTGAAATCTTTCCGGATTTGTTACATTGGGGCCTGACCACCTTTTATGTTGGAAGAACTGCTGACAGTCTATGTTTTTATGAATTCTGAAAGTGTGGCCATGGTGTTCCCTTCACCAACAGTCAAAAAACATGTTGATGGCTTCCTGTCAATGGTTATCCATAAGTAATGGCAACTTGAGAAAGATGCTCCAGAATAGCCAATACTCGTGGAACAATGAATCAATATATTCAGGAATAGAGGAAAACTGAATAAAAAATTTAAATGATATTATAACAGTTTCCTTTTTAGGTATCATTAAGGTATAAATATTCAATAGCGTGTAAAAAGAAAGGAAAGTTATAGCCTGCTAGTGAGTTGGAAAATCATCTGTCAGGTGACAGTTTTTATTTAAGAGTTGGCTCAGATTTATAGTGAACTAATCAGGAACTGATAACTGAAATGTTCTCTCTCCATCACCTATAAAAAAAAGCTCTGGTATTTGAGCAGTCTAATATTTTAAAAATAACATTGGATTTGTTCCCAGATTATGCTCCTGACATTTACTGAATAATAGGTGTAGCTTGATGGTTATACTGGGGAAATTTGGAGCTTCGTAGCCCCAATTCTGAAGACATAACTTAAATTTTCATATGGTTTTAGATGAAGGTTGACTTCTACAGACTGGACTTGCAGGTTTTGTATATTTCAGTTTTCAGAGCTTAAACATGTGTTGCTGGAAAAGCGCAGCAGGTCAGGCAGCATCAAAGGAACAGGAGAATCGACGTTTCGGGGCATAAGCCCTTCTTCAGGAATGAGGAGGGTATGCCAAGCAGGCTAAGATAAAAGGTAGGGAGGAGGGACTCGGGAGAGGGGCGTTGGGAATACGATACGTGGAAGGAGGTTAAGGTGAGGGTGATAGATCAGAGAGGGGGTGGGGCGGAGAGGTCGGGAAGAAG
>NC_057713.1:127162643-127177694 GCF_004010195.1 Chiloscyllium plagiosum
AAGGTTTCCCATTTTCAGGTCATCCCTTTACCTGTGAACATCCGCCCCCAAATAACTTAGGAAAGGTTTTGCCCAATACCATCAAAATTGGCCTTGCTCCAATTTAGAACTTTAACTTTTAGATCTGGCGTATCCTTTTCCATCACTATTTTAAACCTATGACTTGGAGGTGCTGGTGTTGAACTGGGTTGGACAAAGTTAAAAATCACACAACACCAGGTTATAGTCCAACAGTTTTATTTGGAAGCACTAGCTTTCAGAGTGCCACTCCTTCATCAAGTAGTTGTGGACATTAAGATCATACTCACAGAATTCATTGCCAAAGGAGTCCTGTGTCATGGAGGTGTGATACAGTAAATAATCTTAGATTAAAACTTTCATCTTTTATAATGGAATATGCTGGTTTCTGTTCTTTGATATGTAAATTCCAGAATTTCTTTTAAATTACATTCTCAAGATAGCTCAGCTTTTTAAACAATAGGTGTGAAGTCTATCTGTGTCCCAATGCTGTCAGACTGACAAACCTTCTGTATAGTTTTACAGAGTTTTACATGGATTCATGCAGCAAAATAAAGTGTAATTCTGCAAAAACAATTTCACCCTATAAGTTTATATGTGTGCACATGTAGGGGTGACAGATTGAGTGTACATGTGAATGTGTGCATGTGGATGTGAGTGCATGTGATAGAGTCTGTGTATATGTGTGTGTAAGCTTGATTAATTGTGTGTGAGTGTAATTGGGTATTTGTGAGACAGTGCATGTGTTGGTGTGAGTGCGGGGGTGTATGTGTGTGCATATGAGAGAGAGAGAGAGTGTGCGTGTGTGTGTATCGTAAAGTGGGGTCACGTGGTGTGACATGAACCCAAGTTCCCGGTTGAGGCCATCCTCATGGAAACTGAAATTTGCAATCAGCTTCTGCTCAGTCGCTCTGCGTTGTTGCTTGTCCTAAAGTCCACCTTGGAGGATGGTCACCCGAAGGTCCAAGGCCGAATGTCCTAGCCGGCTGAAGCGTTCCCCGACTGGGAGAGAACACTCCTGCCTGGTGATTGTTTTACCGTGTCCGTTCATCCATTGTTGTAGTATCTGCACGGTCTCACCAATGTACCAAGCCTTGGAGCAGCGTTGCCTGCAGCGTATGAGATAGACCATGTTAGCTGGTCACATGAGTACTCGCCGCGTATATGGTGGGAGGTGTCCCCACGTGTAATGGTATTACTGGTGTCGATACTCTGACACGTCTTGCAGCAGCTGCTGTGGCAGGGTTGTACGGTGTTGTTGTCTTGAAGGCTGGGTAGTTTGCTACGAATCACAATCTTTTTAAGGCTTGATCATTGTTTAAAGGCGAGAAGAGGGGATGCGGGGAAGGTCTTGGCGAGGTGCTTATCCTCATCGATAATGTGTTGCAAGCTGCGAAGAACATGGCATGGTCATTTGGTTCCTGGGAAGTACTGGACAATGAAGGGTACTGTGTTTTTTGTAGCCTGTGTCTGTGTTCTGAGAAGGTCATTACGGTTTCTCACTGTGGCACGTTGGTAGTCGATGAGTTGAACGTCGTACCCTGGTCTTATGAGGGCATCCTTGAGCACTTTCAAGTGTCCATTACATTCCTCCTCATCTGAACAGATCCTGTGTATGCGGAGGGCTTGTCCATAGGGGATGGCAGTTTTAATGTGTTTCAGTGGAAGCTAGAGAAGTGCAGCATCATGAGGTTATCTGTGGGTTTGCCGCAGAGTGAGGTACTGAGGTGCCCATCCTTGTTGGTTGGAGGTCCTGTGCAGCAAAGAAGTTTTACTTGAGTTTGTGCATCAAGATGTTGGCATATTGGGGTGAAAAATTAATCCCAATTAATCCCACGGCTGTTCCGTGTGTCTGGGTAAAGAGCTAGTTGTCAAAGGTGAAAACATTTTCGTCGAGGATGAAGCAGATGAGTTATAGCACGGTGCTCGGAGATTGGCAGTTACTGATATTGAGCACTGAATAAAACTATTGGAATTATGGTCACTGGCCCCAAAGTGCTCCCCCACAGACACATTACCCGCCCTGTCTTATTTCCTAACAGTAGGTCAAAGTTTGCACCTTGTCTAGTAGGTACATCCACATACTGAATCAAAACATTTTGTTGTACACACTTAACAAATTCCTCTTCATCCAAGCCCTTAACCCTATGGCAGTCCCAGTCTGTTTGGAAAGATAAAATCCCCTACCATAACCACCCTATTATTCTTACAGATAACTGAGATTTCCTTACAAATTAGTTTCGTAATTTCTCGCTGACTGTTTGGGAGTCGACAGTACAATCCCAGTAAGGTTATCATCCCTTTCTTATTTCACAGTTCCACCCAAATAACTTCCCTGGATATATTCTCGGAAATATCATGCCTGAATATAGCTGTAATGTTATCCCTAATCAAAAACGCCACTCCCCTCCTCTCCTGCCCCACTTTCGATCCTTCCTATGGCATCTATACCTTGGAACATTAAGCTGCCAGTCCTGTCCATCCCAAGACACGTCTCAGTAATTGCTATGATATCCCAATCCCATGTTCCAAACCATGCTCCTGAGTTCATCTGCCTTACCTTTTAGGCCTCTTGCATTGAAATACATGCAAGTTTAATTTATTCCTCCTACGTCGTTCCCCAGTTATACACTTGATACTTGTTTCTGTACTTGCTGGCAGGCAGCATTATATTCGATAAGATTAGACACAACATATTTCCTCACCTAAAATCAACAATCCATTCATTTCTAAAATGTGGTAAAATTATTTTGGTACTTTAATTCCAATAAGAGAAAGTAGCAATTCATCTAGCAATCAGAATGATGTTGGAATGATATTGCACTGGTTACATTCATTGAGAAAATTATATTTCTCTGTCATGCATGCTAGTATTCTTTAAAATTACAGGCAGAATTGAATTATATTCTGTTGCCAGCTATTATATTCTGCTTGTATCCTGACAAACACACACAAAATGTAATATTCCAAATCGCACATTTCCAACCCTCTTGTTGTACATGACTGTTTAAAAACTCCAAAAATGCCCAAAAACTGACTGTGATCAGTGATTAACTGCATTCTAATCAGTTTCCATAATATACTTAAGGAATTTCTGATTCTCTCAAAAGTGGATACGTAATAAGTAAACTTTACCGGCTTATTCCCAGCAATGATTATAATGTAAGAAACAGGATTGTGTGGTAATATTTGCTTGCAATAGCACTGCTAAAAATAGCTTTCAGTTGAATTTTAAGGAAATTACCATATCAGGAATCAAGAGGTGAGCCCATTCCCATTACACATGACACATTAGAGTACTTTTGTCTGTCCCATGTTGTTTAATGCTAAAATCTCTCTCTAAGTACAGAAAATCAACAAGTTTTAATTATTCTTTGGAAAATCTAGGATAAGTTTTATTCCTCTAGTGAGTGAAGATGTTCCTTACTCCAAAGCAATATCAAACACAGTTTTGAGTAATGAAATAATGTTTTGAAATAATATTTTAGCTGAAGTGCACATGGTCACTCATTAATACTTTGGTTTCTTAGAGAAATTAACCCCAGCGCTCGGAAGCTTGACATTTTGTCAGCACTCTTTTCATCGTACTAAAATTCTATCATTTCTGGAAATAATCCATTTTCAATTACTGTAGAATTGGAGTGTTCTTGTCCCATTTGTTTAATCCTCTAATATCATTCAATTTAAATCAGAATGAAGCTGATCGATGTACATTCTAGTCAGAGAAATAAGGTGTGACAATGTTATGAACAGTTGGTATTATATAAATTAGAAATTTGGTTAAGATTGAAAGTATTAAAATTGGAAAGGCATAACTAATCAGTGAAGAAAATAAGTATTTGATTACAGATATATTCCCTAAATGGCAACTGAAAATGTGAAAATTCTTTTTGATCTACCATTTAATAAGGTCTATTGAAGAATGAAATGGCTCATTCCTAACGACTTTTTCGCAGTGAAGTTAATCCATTTATTGTTTTTCTTGATAGCCTTGCAAACAAAAGATATTCAGTTTCTGTAACTCAAGTCAGATGATCCCTAGACCAGGAGGCAGGCGTAACAGAGGCCTTTTAGAGGGGAGAAGTAGAGGATTGAAATTTAATTGTTTTTATAATTTCACCACGTTGAAAACCTTGAAAACAGCTTTATCATGCCAACAACTTTTACATGCAATTTAAACCAAGGGACCCAAAATTCTTTTAAAAACATGAAATACAAGACAAGATTTAATCAGTTTTAGCAGCAATTCACGGCAGTTAATTACCAGTTGCTTTTACAATCAAGTTTTGCAAGACTTGTACTGTGCAGAATATTCCATATTTGTATTGGTAAAGATCTTATATTGGAAACAAGTATCCAGTTCCCACTATGTTACTGTTCCATTTATTTTGAAATAATAAAAACATTATATCTTTATGTCTTACCTACTTTGGTAAGGGTTAAGTCTGTATAAGAGCTCAAAATTAAGTTAAAATGCTGTTTAGCTTTCCTGCAGTTGGATTTATTCAAAAACAGACATGTAGGGCAACAGCATACTCTTGTCTATTATGTAATGCTGTTGTAAGTCAGCATTCTCTAACAATTACTTTGTAGCGTGTCTGTAGACACTCAGCCTTTAGGGAATTTGAACGTGCACATCTGCCTTTGTGCCCATCAGGTGTCTTGGCCCTAGCACTTCTTCCAAGAGCTTCTCCAAATGAGCACAGTGGGATCTCTGTCAGCTGCAAGATTTATGTTGGTTCCCTCTTTTCTGAGAACATTTCTTTCAGCTCCTGACATCTGGATTCAATTGAAAAGACATTTAGTGGTTTGGAAAAGTATCTCACATAGAAGAACAGTGCAGACAGGTCTATTAGCAGACCAGGTGCCATTTGGTTAAATAATTCATAAAGAATTACCAACTCCACTTGTAAGAGTTACTATTTAGACGACATCTACTGTATTTCTTTGATTTTTTTTCCCTAAAGTCTCTCTTCTAAAGAATTTCCAGATTTACTCCTTTAATCAACCCAGTTGCTGGAAAGAAAATTCTGTTCGATTGTCAAACTTGCTACAGCTGGCAGCAAAATGTGTCATTTTTGTGCCAAAATCATTGTAGAGAAAGGAAACTGCACTTTAAATGTGATGGACGGAGAGTAATTCAAAAAACAAATGAAATGGATGTCCAGAGCTGCAGTCTATCGAAACTCTGATCAGAGCATTCCATAGTTTGCTCCAGCAATAAGACTTGTACTGGTGAAAAATCTAAGGGAATCCATGGTTTACAGCTTCAAAAGGATGCAAAATCTTAGATCTTGTAGCTAACTAGCTATTTATCTTGACAAAAAGCATAATGGGAGAGATCAATATTTAGCTGCTTTGAGCAAGGTTTAGTAAGTGGAGATTTTTTTTATCCTTCCAGAATTGTGGATGTTTTGAGCAAATTCCAAGAAAAGATGTTTGATTTTATAAAAGGATAATGGGGAAAAAAAGCCAGATTAATATGTATTTATTAAAAATGGAGTATAAAGGTTGTATCATATTCAACAATACTGCTTGATTTTCTACTTATTTGGGGAAGAAACATATTTTTGTCAGAGACGGAAGGTGGTTTAACAATGAACCCCATCATAATATATATCTATACCTGTTCAGAATGGACTTGATGGATTATATAAAATTTTTTCAACCGGTATTTTGTGTTTCTATTTGTGGATGTTTCACATTGCTGAGATTCAAAATTGCAGTTTCTCTATTGTAGAATTATCTTTTGCACAAAGATTGCATTCTAATTTTGGTCTCAGTGGGCACCACTCTGCCCTCCCTCAATGCTGTCAGTGTCCTTGAGCGTGTATTGCTGTCCCATCCAGCAACATTTATTTTCAGGAATTATGTATATTGGCTGGCCCTCTCACTGATGGAAGTTGATTCCCTCAAGTGGTACTTAACTGGCCACTTAAAGACCTCATTTGCTGGTGGAGTACGGCTCTTGTGGTGCAGTGATAGCATCTGCACCTCTGGACCAGATGGTCTGGGCTCAAGTCCAACCAGCCCTGGAGGTGTTTCCTAACACGTCCAAACAGGTTGATTAAAATAACTTGGTTGTAGGATAGAAGGTTGACCATGAAACTTGTTGCCTCAAACTTAAATCCAGTGGAGGTGGGAAGGCATTGGGGATCAGGTGTGTCACTACTGCACCTAATTATTTGGTCTTCAACCCTCCTACCTCATCATCTCTGGGAGCGGAAGACTCAGCATTAATAATGGGAAACCAGGAAATAGCAGAGTTTGAACAAGTTTTTTATATATGTTTTCATGGTATAAGATACAAAGAACAACCCCAACCACAGCAGAAAATGTAGGACAAAGAAATAGAGGAACATAAAACAATCATTCATGACAGAAAGGGCTAAACTAAAGGGAGTAAGAGCTGACCAAATCCCTAACCTGATGGTCTACATCACATGAAAAGAATTTGCTATAAAGACAGTAAATGCATTGGGTGCAATCCTAATTCCTTGACTTTGCAAAAGGACAGAGACAGAGAGCAGTAAACTACAGGTCATTCTGCTATAACGCAACAGTTATATTCCTCTGCAACTTCACTCTGTAGAAATTCGTGCTGTGGGAAAGCACTATTAAAAAATCGCGCTGTAGAAGATGTCTGTGGAAAATCACTATACCCATTCAGTAGAAAGTTCTTGACATCCAAACAGCATTCCCAATTCATCAAGCGCATTATAGCCAATTCACGTTGATGAAATGCGTGTTATTCCAGAACAATCTGTACAGGCCAGTTAACTTTAACATTTGTCAATGTGAGTTATAGTGTATTATTACAAAGGTTGTAGCAGAACATTAGAAAGTAATCAGACACAGTCAACTGGTTTTCTAAAAGAAAAGTAATGTTTTACTAATTTATTTGTGTTTTTTGTGGATGTATCAAGCAGTGTGGATAAACAGGATTTTCGGAGATGTGGCATATATGGATTTTTAAAAGGCATGCATTAAGATAACACATAGAAGGATTATTACACAAGATAAGAGTTTATGGTGTTAGCAATACGTGTTAGCCACGATAAAGGGTCAGCTAATCAACAGAAAACAGACAGCCAAGATAAATAGGTTGTTTTGGGGTTGGCAAATGGTAATTAGTGGAATGCCACAATTTATGTCAATGACTTGAATGAAGGGATCGATTTTATTATAGCCACGCAATTGCAATTAAAATTGAAATCTCTGGCTGCAAGTATGGATGATGTATGATCACAAGACAGGAGAACCTTTTCAGTGGTGAAACTCATTGACGGTTGACAATGCAACAAGTATGGGTGGGCTGTAAAAGCGCCAACTGGATAAACAGGGAGGCTTTCTACTGTTGACACAATTGGATAATTATTAATATAAGATTCATTAAGAGCATAAATATGGCATAAGTGTTTTCAAATTTAAATTTCACTTGTACGTATTATAATTAAGTTTCATTTCATTCATGGTATTTTATTATTATTTGTTGAAACTAGCTTAGCCAGAGAGTTAAATATCCTGACACACCTAATGGTTGACACGCATTGATGGTTACTGGGAGTTAGAAATATTTCTTTATTGAGGAAGAAACAATGTTGTCTTCTTTTATTTATTCTTTTATTAAATGTTCATGTTAGTATCCGGTGTTGTTCTCACCACTCTTGTGGGACAAGGCTGAACTTGCTGGCTCTCCCTTCTATCCATTGTAAAGGACGTTGTCGGAGTTTGAAATGTTGCATGTAAACTCTCAGTCTGTAAAGACTTTGCCAGCCCATACCTTGAGATGGATCCCCATGTAGGAAGTACAGATACTGCCCTTGGGCGCCTCATTTTCTTATCTTGATTCACTGTTCCCAATGCACAGGGCATCAGGCTGCTTCCCTGCTCCATGCCCCCTACACCACTCCATTCACTTGCCTCCCCTTTTATGCGAATAAATATTGAAATGTGTTACATATGGGATCGTGCCTTATGCTAGCACAAGGTCAGACACACCACAAACAGGCCACTGACTTAATCTTTGCATTTCACCCTGCTGCATAAAATTTAAATTTCAGTTCCCCTAATTCACACATCATGTTTCCCGCTCTTGATGGCTGCATAAAATCTTGCACTGATGTTTCCCTTTATATTGGCAGTCTAAAACTAGGAAGCACAATTTCAGAATAAAATGCATTGAAGATGGAAATTAGGAGGAATTTCTTCTCATAGAGGATTGTTAGTCTTTGGAATTCTTTTCCACAGAAATCAGATAAGGCTGGATCATGAAATAGATTTGAGACTTGATTTACAGGAGTGTGACGTGTTTTGGAAGGCAGGCAGGATGGTGGAAGTGAGGCCACAACAGGATCAGCCATTGGAATAACGGAGACGCCTCAAGGGTCCAAATGGACTACGCCACCTCATATGTTTTATGATATTATCATCTGTTTCAGTATTAAAATGGGTAATATATTTAAATTCTGAGCATTAGAACCTGAATCTACACTAACATCATGATGGTCATCATATTGGCTCTCACCTTTTAGATGCACCCAGCTGTGCCTCAAATCTTGTTGGAGTGATTCAAGTATGCAAAGAATGTTCCTGCACTTGTTTCAGGATTCACCTGTAAAACTAGGTGCAGCATTGTGCCATGTAAATTCCAACATGTTTTTCCAGTTCTGCAAGAAAGCACAGGAAGAAATGGTTGGGCAAGTGTTTCATTATTTCTTCTTCTGTCTGAAGGTGGAGGGGCAGTACTACTGTGGACCAGAGTCATGTATACCCTGCTCTCTCACAACCTCAAATGTTGGAATATGCACCAGAAAAAGAGGGAATACTACACTGCTTGCAGTGCGAATCCTTTTCTTCACATGCCAGATTCTCCATTCTTCCATCACTAGCAATAGTGAACTCCTCAGGTTTCAAACATCCTTTTATTGGCTAGCCTTTGTCAATGTTGCAGCGACTCCTCATGTTTCTGCTGGTGCTGAGGCCCTGCAGGCAATGCTGGGCCTAAAAACCAAATGTTTGATAATTGGTTAATTCTAATGAAGAGCCATCATCATTTGAAATATTAACTCTGTTTTTCTCCTCCACAGTTTGTGCCTGACCTGTGGGTAACATATTTATTCAGATTTCCTGCATCTATATTTAACATTGATTTTCTACTGTCTGATGCATCCCGACAGCTAACTCCTATTCATGTAATTCCTAACATAAACTATGACCAACTGGGTTTGGAGAAGTTTTAAGTCTGAAATTATTGGGGTCACTGGGATCACTTTTGTTGGGCAATATAAAGAGTATCTTCTTCATTAACTAAATTTAATCAATTACTCAATGTGTTCAGAGTTCTACCTGAAGGCACAATACCAGTATAATGTTGTGGCATTTACTATTTTAAAACATAAAAGCCACTTCAGAAACAACTTGCAACAGCATCTATTTTATGCTGCATAATTCTTTTCCTTACACTTTTTTCTTGTCAGATCACAAGGCATTTAATTTGAAAATCTAACTTGCAGAACTAACAATTTTGCTCCACTAACGTTAAAACACAAACTTGTGCAATTCAGTCACAAAATATAAATATTATGAAATTATTTACCTGGCTTAAAAACTCCAGGAACAGACAAGTATATTCCATGTCTGAGTCTCATCACTGTACTCTGTAACTGAAAGTTGCTTCAGACAGTTTGGCTCCAGCCAGTAATAGCTCTTAAAACTACAAGACTTAATTAAAGGTGTATCAGGACACCTGCCTCTGCTAAAGTTTGTGACTCATGCTGAAGTGCAATTTCAGACAATCTTTGATATCTCATTCAAGTAACTAGCCCTCACTTGTATGTACAGAGAGTGAGGCCTTTTAAATTACAAATATATAAAATAAGAGCAGAAGTAAGTAATTCAGTCTCTCAAGCCTGCTCTGACATTCAATCAGATTAAGACATATCTATTGGTGTTTCAAATTTCACATTCCCATCTCATCTCAATAACCTTTGATTCCCTTGCCTAACAAGAATCCATCTGCCTCTACCTTAATAAAACTTAATGACTCCAAAAGTACCAATTTCTGAGGCAGAGTTCCAAAGTCATAAACCTCTCTCCGAGAAAAGAAAAATCTCCTTATCTCTGTCAGAAAAAGGCAACTCCTAAATTTAAAACAGTGACTGATAGTTCTGGACCTAGCCAAAAGAGGAAGTATTTTTCCACAACCACCTTGGCAGGACCATTCAGGATCGTATACACTTCAATTATACATTTCGCTTTTCTAACTTCCAGTGAAAACAACCCCAGCCCTTCCAACTAATCCTCATTAGACACCCCACTCATTCCCACTTGGGTATTAATGTAGGAAACCTCCTCTGAACTGCCTCCAATGCATTTACATCTTTCTACAAATAAGGAAACTGAAACTGCACATTGTATTAGAGATGTACACTCACCACTACCTGTATAACTGAAGCATAACATCATTTCTTTTAAGTTCACTTCACTTCCTCTTATAATAAAGGATAGCTTCCCATTGACTTGATTATGTTCTGTATCTGCATTTTTTTCTGTATCTTTTTGGGATTCATGCATTAGAATTAAATTCTTCTGCAACTTGGAATACTACAGTCATTCTCCATTTAAATGATATTCTACTTTTTCTTTCTTTTTGTCAAAGTGAACAACTTTAAATAACATGTGCCAGATTTTTTTGCCCACTCATTCAACATATATCTGTCTATAACCTCTTCATATCATCTTCACACCATACTTTCCTACCTTTCTTGGTGTTACCTGTGAATTTAGCTATCATGCTTTCACTCACCTCATCTAAGTCATTGTAAAAAATTATAAAAAATTGAGGACCCTTCAGGACTCCTGCCAATCAGACAAAGATCCATTTACACATACTCTCTGTTTTCTGCCAGCAAGCCAATTTTCAACCATGCTAGTATATTCCCTTGCACTAAGGTTTTGTTTTCTGCAATAACCTTTGATGTAGCACATTATCAAATCCCTTCTGGAAATCCAAGTAAAGTGTATCTACAGGCTTCCCTTTATCCTCAGCGCATATTATTCCTTCAAAATACTGGTAGAGTTCTAAAGGACATTGCTATTAGACTGGGTCTGATAGGTGATGAGAGATCCAACAAGAGATAAGCACCTACTCGATCTCAACCTCACCAATCTGCCTGCAGCAGAAGCAGCTGTCCACCACATTATTGATTGGAGTGCCCACTACACAATCCTTGTGGAGATGAAATCCCATCTTCACAATGAGAATATGTTCCATTGAGTTTTGCAGAATTACACCAAGGCTAAGTGGGATATATTTAAATAGATCTAGCAATTTAACTGGGCATCTGTGAGGCACTGCAGGCCATCAGCAGAATTGTATTCGATCACGATTTGCAATGTTATGGCCCAACATTACCCAACAATTCTATTACCATCAAGGCAAGGGATGAAGAGTCGGGGAGGGAATTTCAGGAACATCACCAGTCATACCTATAACTAAGATGTCAACCTGCTGAAGCTACAACACCAGGTTACTTTTGTGCCAAACAACGTAAAAATCAACTGGTAGAAAAGGCAGAGCAATTTGACACATCTACTTATGATTGGTGAGAGATAATTAAACAACTCATCAGAGGAGGATGCTCCACAGTTATCCCCTCCATCAGTGGTGGGGGAACCCAGCACATCCGTGCCAAAGATAAACCTGAAGCACTTGCAGCAGACTTCAGCCAAAAATGTCAAATGGATGATCCAACTTGGCCTTCTTCGGAAGTCCCCAGCATTACAGATTGCAGGTTTCAGCCAATATGAATCACTCCACATGATATCAAGAAACGGTTGAAGGCACTGGATGTTGCAATGGCAATATTCCCGCAATAGTACTGAAGACTTGTGCTCTAAAATTTGCTGTGTACAATTAGAACTCTGGCATCTAAGCAGCAGTGTGGAAAATAGCCCAAATATGTCCTGTACACAGAAAGCAGAATAAATCAAACCCAGCCAATTACCACCTCATCAGTCTACTCTCAATCATCAGTAAAGTGATGAAGGAGTCTTCAACAATGCTATCAAGTAGCACTTGCTCAGCAATAACCCCTACAAACTGATGTTTGGATTCTACAAGGACCTCTTAGCACCTGACCCCATTACAACCGTGGTTCAAGCATAGACAAAGGGGCCGAATTCCAGAGGCGAGATGAGTGTTCTTCACATCAGGACTGTATTTGACTGAGTGCAGTACCAAGGAGCCCTAGCAAAAGTAGGGTCAATAGGTATCAGAGGAGAAACTTTCCACTTGTCGGAGTCACAGCTGACACAAAGGAAGATGGTTGTGGTTGTTGGAGGTCAATCTCAGCTCCAGTAACTCACTCCTGGACAATTTCACATTCATGAAGAACTCAGCCCAACCATCTTCGGCTGCTTTATCAATGACCTTTCTTCAACATAAGGTCAGAAGTGGGATGTTCGCTGGTGATTGTAGCATTTGTAACTCCGCAACTACTGAAATAGTTCACTGTCAACATTTTGAGATTACCATTTACCAGAACTGAACTGGACTAGCCATATAAAAACTGTGGTGATCGGATCAGGTATCTTACCTCCTGACTCTGCAAAGCTTGTCCACCATCAATAAGGCACAAGTCAGGAATATAATAAAATCCACCTATTTGACTGGATGAGTGCAACTCCATCAACATTCAGGAAGCTTGACACCATTCAGATCAATGCTTAGATCAGAGTGGGGCTGGAAAAGCACAGCAGGTCAGGCAGCATCTGAGGAGCAGGAAAATTGACGTTTTGGGCAAAAGCCCTTCATCAGGAATAGAGGCAGGAAGCCTCAAAGCAGCCCACTTGATTGGCACCATAACCACAAACATTTACTCTCTCCAACACACACATTAGCAGCAGGGTATACCATATACCAGTTGCATATCTGCGGTGTAGCTGGGTCAAAACCATGGAACTCCTTCCCTAATGGCCTTCTGAATGTTCATACACCAAAAATGCTGCGGCAGTTCAAGAAGGCAGCTCAACATCACCTTCTCAAAAGCATTTGGGGATTGACAATAGAATGTACCTACTAGAGAAGGTGCAAAACTTGACCCACTCTTGGGAAATAAGGCAGGGCAGGTGACTGAGGTGTCAGTGAGGGAGCACTTTGGGACCAGAGACCATAATTCTATTAGATTTAAATTAATGATGGAAAAGGATAGACCAGATCTAAAAGATGAAGTTCTAAATTGAAGAAAGGCCAATTTTGACAGTATTAAGCAAGAACTTTCAAAAGCTGATTAGGGGCAGATGTTCGCAGGTAAAGGGATAGCTGGAAAATGGGAAGCCTTCAGAAATGAGATAACGGGAATCCAGATAGATTATAGTCCTGTTAGGGTGAAAGGAAAGGCTGGTGGGTATAGGGAATGTTGGATGACTAAAGAAATTGAGGGTTTGGGAAAGAAAAAGCAGGAAGTATATGTCAGGTATAGACAGGAAAGATCGCCTGTATCCTTAGAGTATAAAGGCAGTAGGAGTATACTTAAGAGAGAAATTAGGAAGGCAAAAAGGGAACATGAGATAGCTTTGGCAAATAGAATTAAGGAGAATCCAAAGTGTTTTTTCAAATATATTAAGGACAAAAGAGTAACGAAGGAGAGAATAGGGCCCCTCAAAGATCAGCAAGGCGGCCTTTGTGTGGAGCCACAGGAGATGGGGGACATACTAAACGAGTGCTTTGCATCAGTATTTACTGTGGAAAAGGACATAGAGATATAGAATGTAGGAAATAGATAGTGACATCTTGCAAAACATTCATATTACAGAGGAGGAAGTGCTGGATGTCATGAAACGCATAAAAGTGGATAAATCCCCAGGACCTGATCAGATGCACCCTAAAACTCTGTGGGAAGCTAGGGAAGTGATTGCTGGGCCTCTTACTGAGATATTTGTATCATTGATAGTCACAGGCGAGGTGCCGGAAGACTGGAAGTTGGCTCACGTGGTGTCACTGTTTAAGAAATGTGGTAAGGACAAGCCAGGGAACTATAGACCAGTGAGCCTGATGTCGGCGGTGGGCAAGTGGTTGGAGGGAATCCTGAGGGACAGGATGTACATGTATTTGGAAAGGCAAGGACTGATTCGGGATAGTCAACTCGGCTTTGTGCGTGGGAAATCATATCTCACAAACTCGATTGAGTTTTTTGAAGTAACAAAGATGATTGATGAGGGCAGAGTGACAGATGTGATCTATATGGACTTCAGTCAGGCGTTCGACAAGGTTCCCCATGGGAGACTGATTAGCAAGGTTAGATCTCATGGAATACAGGGAGAACCTGCCATTTAGATACAGAACTGGCTCAAAGGTAGAACACAGAGGGTGGTGATGGAGGGTTGTTTATCAGACCGGAGGTGTGTGATCAGTGGAGTGCCACAAGGATCCATGATGGGTTCACTATTTTTCGTCATTTATATAAATGATTTGGATATGAGCATAAGAGGTATAGTTCGTAAATTTGCAGATTACATTAAATTTGGAGGTGTAGTGAACAGCGAAGAGGGTTACCTCAGATTACAACAGCATCTTGATCAGATGGGCCAATGGGCTGAGAAGTGGTAGATGGAGTTTAATTTAGATAAATGCAAGGTGCTACATTTTGGGAAAGTAAAGCTTAGCAGGACTTATACACATAATGGTAAGGTCCTAGGGAGTTTTGCTGAACAAAGAGACCTTGGAGTGCAGGTTCATAGCTCCTTGAAAGTGGAGTCGCAGGTAGATGGGATGGTGAAGAAGGCATTTGGTATGCTTTCCTTTATTGGACGGAATATTGAGTACAGGAGTTGGGAGGTCATGTTGCGGCTGTACAGGACATTGGTTAGGCCGCTGGTGGAACAGTGCGTGCAATTCTAGTCTCCTTCCTATCGGAAAGATGTTGTGAAACTTGAAAGGGTTCAGAAAAGATTTACAGGGATGTTGCCAGGGTTGGAGGATTTGAGCTATAGGGAGAGGTTGAATAGGCTAGGGCTGTTTTCCCTGGAGTG
>NC_057713.1:127178788-127191096 GCF_004010195.1 Chiloscyllium plagiosum
GGAGAATCCAAAGGGTTTTTACAAATACATTAAGCACAAAAGGGTAACTAGGGAGAGAATAGGGCCCCTCAAAGATTAGCAAGGCGGTCTTTGTGTGGAGCTGCAGAAAACGGGGAGATAATAAACAAGTATTTTGCATTAGTATTTACTGTGGAAAAGGACATGGAAGATATAGAATGTAGGGAAATAGATGGTGACATCTTGAAAAATGTCCATATTACAGAGTGGGAAGTGCTGGATGTTGTGAAATGCATAAAGGTGGATAAATCCCCAGGACATGATCAGGTGTACCCGAGAACTCTGTGGAAAGCTAGGGAAGTGATTGCTGGGCCTCTTGCTGAGACATTTGTATCATCGATAGTCACAGGTGAGATGCCAGAAGACTGGAGATTGGCTAATGTGGTGCCACTGTTTAAGAAGGGTGGTAAGGACACACCAGGGAACTATAGACCAGTGAGCCTGACCTTGGTGGTGGGCAGGTTATTGGAGGGAATCCTGAAGGACAGGATATACATGTATTGGGAAAGGCAAGGACTGATTAGGGATAGTCAACATGGCTTTGTGCATGGGAAATCATGTCTCACAAACTTGATTGAGTTTTTGTAGAAGTAACAAAGAGAATTGATGAGGGCAGAGCGGTAGATGAGATCTATATGAACTTCATTAAGGCGTTTGACAAGGTCCCCCATGGGAGACTGATTAGCAAGGTTAGATCTCACGGAATACAGGGAGAACTAGCCATTTGGATACAGAACTGGCTCAAAGGTAGAAGACAGAGGGTCTGTGACCAGTGGAGTGCCACAAGGATCGATGCTGGGTCCTCTACTTTTTGTCATTTATATAAATGATTTGGATGTGAGTATAAGAGGTATAGTTAGTAAGTTTGCAGATGACAACAAAATTGGAGGTGTAGTGGATAGCGAAGAAAGTTACCTCAGATTACAACAGGATCTGGACCAGATGGGCCAATGGACTGAGAAGTGGCATATGGAGTTTAATTCAGATAAATGCGAGGTGCTGCATTTTGGGAAAGCAAATCTTAGCAGGACTTAATGGTAAGGTCCTAGGGAGTGTTGCTGAACAAAGAGAAATTGGAGTGCAGGTTCATAGCTCCTTGAAGGTGGAGTCGCAGTTAGACAGGATAGTGAAGGGTCGTCTGGTATGCTTTCCTTTATTGGTCAGAATATGGAGTACAAGAGTTAGGAGGTCATGTTGCGGCTGTACAGGACATTGGTTAGGCCACTGTTGGAATATTGCGTGCAATTCTGGTCCCTTTCCTATCGGAAGGATGTTGTAAAACTGGAAGGGGTTCAGAAAAGATTAAAAGGATGTTGCTAGGGTTGGAGGATTTGAGCTGTAGGGAGAGGCTGAACAGGCTGGGGATGTTTAGACAAAGTCTTTTCCCTGGGGTTGGGGAGTCCAGAACTAGAGGGCATAGGTTTAGTGTGAGAGGGGAAAGATATGAAAGAGACCTATGGGGCAACTTTTTCACGCAGAGGCAGGTACGTGTATGGAACAAGCTGCCAGAGGAAGTGGTGGAGGCTGGTACAATTGCAACATTTAAGAGGCATTTGGATGGGTATATGAATAGGAAGGGTTTGGAGGGATATGGGCCGGGTGCTGGCAGGTGGGACTAGATTGGTTTGGGATATCTGGTCACCTTGGACGGGGTGAACCGAAGGGTCTGTGTCTGTGCTGTACATCTCTATGACTCTATGACTAAGTATTGGCCTCTGTCAGCGAAGATCACATCCCTTGAATGAATAAGAAAATGTTGCAGATGGCTTAGAAATAATCTGCCACTGACACTCATTTTGTTCGACAAAGGCTACTCAGCTCCTGACCTCCATGCAGCCTTGATCCAAACATGGTCAAAACAGCTACAGATCAAAGGTTGCGTGAGAGTGAATGCCCTTGTTAACAAGGCTACATTTGATTGAGTATGGCACCAAGGTACCCTCGGAAAACTGGAATTCATAGGAATCGGGTTAAATTCTTCATTGATTGGGGTTGTAAGTACAAAGACTAAGGTTATTGTTATTGGAGGTCAAACTTCTCATTCGCTGGACATCACTCACTGCAGGAGATTCTTGTTTGAGTTGTCCACAGATAGCCAACTGTCTTCCCACAGCTTTCCAAGCTAACTCTGCTGACTGCTTATTGCTACAAGGCTCTGTGAAGATCTCTGTAGATTTCTTCTAGCTGCAAGCTAGGCAAATCTTTCAGTTGCTCCTTTCCTCATGAATTTCAAAATGAGCTTGAGCCACAGCTGGGAAAGATAAAGTTAATATTTCCTCTGTTTGAAACAAATCTAACTTATCATCCCTTTTGGAATCTTTCAATCCATTGCATTGTAGGTCGCCCCAAAAGCAAAGCTGTAAAGATTGTGTCCGTTTCCAAACCGAATTGCCTAATTCTGGTACAAACACTTACGGATAAATTAAACAAAAGTCCTTTCAGATACGTTTCCACCCTATATCTCTCTCTATAGCAATGTGACACACAAGGCCTATTCCCAAATAGAAATGAAAAGCAACCACTTTTTAATTCCAAAAGATTTTCTTGCTTCTGGAAACCATGTGAATAATTTCTATCTCTAATGGATTTAGAACTGCTTTCCCAGAATTGTTAGCTTTGAACTTTAATGGTGACAGCTATAGACAGCTTGGCTCTACCAAGATGTCCAGAAGTGGGTCATCTATCGTTCAAGTTTTTTTCACTATCAGCTTTGACCTCTTAAGTCAACATGGCCCTAACCTTTTGGTTGCTAATTGCCTTAGGTTTGTTTGATTTGCATTTGCATCACAGCTGTTTTTGCCAGTTTTGCCAGTTTCTCAGCCAGATGCCCTCATTTATCTCCTGTTAAAACCTTAATTCCTGAAATGAAAAGTTATATTCTTAAGCATATGAATTAGAAACCAGGCATTCACAAAAGAATGAGACAAGGTTTTTTAGGGATAGTATTATGACCAGTCTTTTAACAGTTTTTGACTTACTGACAGGGTTATGGAGTCTTTACAACACAGAAACAGACCATGTCAGTAGTTATGCTCACCACAATCTTCCCCTTACCCGCCAGTATCTATGCCTGCAACCTTAGACTCTGTTCTGCTTCATTTATTTAAATTCATCCTCCCCCATTTAATGCATCTATGATAGTCACATTGCTACTCCATCAGGTAATAAGTTCTATACTTTATCCACTCTTTGGTTAGCAATATTCTTCCTGAATTCCTTAATGGATTCATTTAGTAAAATTAATATAACAAATGGATGGACAACAGGATAGACTTGCAAATATGAGGCAGTTATTTTGAGTAGGTTAGAAAATGATTTTTGGATATACTTTACTTGAAAAGTATAAGTAGAAAACAAGAGAGGAAAAATATGTACACACGGAGCTAGGTTTTCCAACCGGAATGTGAAACCCCACTGTTGATCCTGACCGGATGAAAAAATAATCACATATCTTCAGATGAGTTTTCCCTGTGATTTTCCTGGCCAGCAACCACCCCTTCTGAAACAGCAAATCAGAATGCAGAAATAAGAGTGCAGTGGATCAGCTTAGCAATCATGTTTTCAGTGGGAAGAGCTGTTTTCTGCAATTACAAATCCTGTAAACTACTTGGAAAGCTACTAGGAGAAGGTTAGTGTATCTGGTAAATGCAGGAGTAGGGTGGCAGATTCGTGCAAGTTACAGGTTAAAATGGCAAGTGAGTGAGAGTAACAATTTCTTTGGAGTCAGCTGCATTGGGTTTTCAACGTAATGTGTAACTCCATTCTATTCAAGTCTATTCCATGACCGGATTTCTAATCCATGGTACTTCTCATAAGAGAAAAAGCGTGGATGCACTAGATTCAAAAACTTTAAAAATTTTCAGTTAAGGCACTAGTTAAGCCGAACATTAAGTGTAGACTAGAGAACTAGAGGTATGATCCTGTATCAGACTCAACATGAAGAGTTGAAATTAACTAGGAGAAAGTGAGGACTGCAGATGCTGGGGATCAGAGTTGAGAGTGTGGTTCTGGAAAGACACAGCAGGTCAGGCAGCATCTGAGGAGCAGGAGAATCAATGTTTTGGGCATAAGCCTGTGTATTTCCAGCACCATACTCTTGATTCAACATGAAGGGTATATACAACTACCATATTTAGTTGCACACACTATGAACTTACCCAAGGTTGACTTGTCCCCCAGTTGTATCTTTAGTGGAGTGGTACATTCTTCCCTACTCCCACGTAAAGCAGTCCATTTCTGAGGGTCAGTGTTATTTTACATATTGAGAGTAAATGTTAAAAACACTTAAAGTACTACATGAGCATTTGCTGCACTTGGAGCACTTATCTTTATATGAAGTATGTTCACTGCTGAAGATTCTAAATGTTGTAAAATTGAAAGCACTTTAAAACTGGTATTTGCATAATTGCATTGAATGCTTTGTAATCCCCATTTAGCAGAGCTACGTTAGCATAAATCATAGAATCCCTACAGTGTGGAAACAGGCCATTTGGCCCAACAAGTCCACACCGACCCTCCAAGCATAAGGCACACAGCAGCTCACTGTTTCCAATGAAGTCAAGGTTGACACAAAATTTGCATTTAAATATATTACTGCATGATGAAAGCCATTACAATATTTCTATTTAATATCATAAAAACATACACAGTACCAAGAAGTAAGATACAGGACTACACATAACCGAGCTGGTCTGTTCTGCCATTCAGTGAGATCATGGCTGAGCTGGTAATCCTCAGCTCGACTTTCCTGCCTTTTCCCCATAACCTTTGATTGCCAGAATAAATAAGGGTTGATACTATAACAGGAATACTTACATCTCTTAAAAGCTAGCATCACAAATTCACATAGTAATACTAATTAAAATTAATCAACATTCTAATCTGTGTATTTCTTAGAATTCAAAGTACAGAAAAATACATCATGACTAAATATATAATCAAGATAAAATTAGATGATTATATGAAAGTATTCAAAGAAGGTAGAAAAGGTTTGATATAGAATTTAAAAAAAAAATTAAATTATCAAAATAAAGTAACTTCTTTGCACAAGATGTAAATTTGGAATAATCCTGAATCATTTTTTTATTTTTTATTCATTCATCGAATGTGTATGTCAGCATTTTGGCCCATTTCTAATTGCCCTTGGGGTGGTAGTGCTAAGCTGCTTTCTTGAACAATTTCAGTTCATTTGGTATAAGAAGATGCACAATTTTGTTAGAAACAGGATTCCAGGATTTTGACGAAGTGACATGTAAGGAATGGCAAAAGTTTTCAATTCAGGATAGTGAGTGGCTTAGAGTGGAATTTGAGGATGGTGTTCCCATTGTATCTGCTGTCTTTGTGGTCCTAGATGGTCTGATCATGGGTTAAGAAGGGTAAGGATCCTTGGTGAATTTTAGATTAGTTTCCCTTCAGTGTCAAAACAGGCCCTTTGTCCCAACAAGTCCACACCAAATCTCCAAAGATTAATCCATCCAGACCCATTTTCCCCTGACTAACACTGTGGGCAATTTAGTATGGACAATTCACCTGACCTGCACATCTTTTGATTATGGGAGGAAACTGGAGCACCCGGAGGAAGCCCACGCAGACACGGGGAGAATGTGCAAACTCCACACAGACAGTCACCCGCGGCTTGAATCGAACCTGAGTCCCTGGCGCTGGTGCTACTGAGCATTGGTGGTGGAAGGAATGAATATTTGTGCATGCAATGCCAATCAAGCATGGATGCTGTCAAGTTTCTTGATTGATGCTAGAGCTGCACTTGTAATCCATCACATTTCCGACCAACGCCTTGTTAATTGTGTAAAGACTTTGGGGAGTACAAAGATTACTTGCTACAGGATTACAACCTGTTTAGTTTAGCTTCTGGTCAATGGTAAGCCCCAGAGG
The DNA here is from genome assembly GCF_004010195.1 of Chiloscyllium plagiosum. Lineage (NCBI taxonomy): Eukaryota > Metazoa > Chordata > Chondrichthyes > Orectolobiformes > Hemiscylliidae > Chiloscyllium > Chiloscyllium plagiosum. Next base: position 127,184,699 of record NC_057713.1, read on the forward strand.
TGGGGTGAATTCTATGATGATAATGCCATTGAAGGTAAAGGGGCAATGGTTAGATTATCTCTTTTTGGAGATGGTCATTGCTAAGCATTTGCGTGGTGTGAGTGTTACTTGCTACTTGTCAACTTAAAACCTGAGTATTGTCTAGGTCTTTCTATGTTTGTACTCAGAGTATCTTCAGAGTTATGAATGGTTCTGAATAGTGTGTAATTATCAGAAAACATCCCACCTCTGACCTTATATTTAGGAGAATGTCATTGATAAAAACAGTTGAAGATGGTTGGACCTAGGAAATAGGCCTTTGAAATACAGCTCTTTCATCCATGTTTGAACAAGGCTATAATAAATCAGCTAGGAGAAAGTGAGGACTGCAGATGCTGGAGATCAGAGGTCAGGCGATGGAGGAGTCCAAGGACCTGCATGTCCTTGGTGGAGTGGGAGAGGGAGTTGAAGTGTTGAGCCACGGGGTTGAGTCTCAGTCCCAACCCTCAAACTCAGCACCACCTTCCTAACCTGCAATCTTCTTCCTGACCTCTCCGCCCCCACCCCACTCCGGCCAATCACCCTCACCTTAACCGCCTTCCACCTATTGCATTTCCAATGCCCCTCCCCCAAGTCCCTCATCCCTACCTTTTATCTTAGCCTGCTTGGCACACTCTCCTCATTCCTGAAGAAGGGCTTATGCCCGAAACGTTGATTCTCCTGCTCCTTGGATGCTGCCTGACCTGCTGCGCTTTTCCAGCAACACATTTTCAGCTATAATAAATCAGCAATTGAAAGTCCCATGTGGCTGAATGTCAGTGAGCAGTTTTTGCTGAGTGAATGCTCCTTGATAACATTGTTGATGTCACCTTCTGTCTAGGCGGAGTCTAATGCATTGGCAATGGGTTGGATTGTCCTGCCTTTTATGCACAGGATGACCATGGGCAATTTTCACTTTATCATGTGTTGTAGCTGTACTGTAACAACTTGGCTGGGGGTGCAGCAAATTCTGGAACACACATTTTGGGTACTATTGCTGGAATGTTGTCAGGACCCATTGCCTTTGTAGTATATAGTGCCACCAGCCATTTATTGGTATCACAAGGAGTGAATCAAAGTGGGTGAAGACTGGCATTCTGTGATGCTGGGACATCTGGCCAAGATGGATCATCCACTCAGCACTTCAAATCCTTACGCCTTATATTGACACATTTTATTTTAGGTCGCTTGTACCATCTATAAGTGCATTTGCATCCAATATTGTATCTGTTACTACACTTTGTAACAAATGACTTAAGGTTCACAAAATTAAAATGAGAAAGGCTTATTTCCTGGAATGAAATCAAACTTTTTTCTTTGCATTTTCCATTCTTATTACTTAATTAAAATTATATCCTTTCGAGTGTTTTTGTCCTTTTTGTCAGATCCTTGCTGGACAAAATGTTTTCATATTTCAAAGTGAAGGCTGGAGTGGGATGAAAAGACTGGCATGGACTGGTTCCAATGAATGGCCTGTTTCTGTGTTGTATATCCTACTTACTCCCAGGCAATATATTTAGTACAATGACTTATGGTGAATTCCAAACAAGTATTCATTATAAGGTTTAAAAATATAGCAGAATGTTTCTACCCCCTGGAGTTGGGCTGGGAGGTGAGAGGGGTGTTAAAACGACAGTAGAAGGTGTGAAAAGGGAAGCCTGAATTGTTCTCACTAGTATGGCATTAGTATCAAAGGCAAAAGCTTGGATTCCCGCCAACGAGAGGCAGCAGGCCAATTAATGTATTTCATTTGCCTATTGAAAGTCATTTTACAATCCTGCAGGATTTTGCCAACTTCAGAAGGTCCCCCACCACATAGTTACTACCTCAAAGTGAATGTCTAGGGCAAAGGGTGCAGTCTCCTTCTTGAAGGCTCTACTGCTCATGGTGGGGTCATTGACTGCCCTGATGTTGGTGCTGGACGCTTCACCCCTACAGTCACCGGTGCTGCCTGCTTGGTACTGATGTAGCACAAATGTTTTTCACCTACTCGCAAGGATGATGGGGGCTGTCTCAGTTGTTTTCACTTGCAGCTTCAGCCGTCCAGGTTGCAGAGCTGCTGTCCACTCAAATGTTAGCAGCTCCTTAGTTCCCAGTGGTGAGCTCCTAATTGATCACCATTTGTAACGTTGCCCCAACAGTTCATTCACCAGCTCATGAATTACTTTGAGTCTCAACATCAGGACTCCGAGTATGTGTAAAATTTTAGTCATGTTGCATACTTTTTGGGAAGTGCATGAGGAAGAAACATTTTGAAAAATTGTCCCTGTAGAGGCTTACCCAGGCTTTTTTTTGTTCTACAGGCAGCTTTAAGTGCCTTGAAACAGCTGTCTGAACAAGGTCTTGACCCAGTGGAGTATGCAATCAATATAGAAAATGGTCCCATTGAAATGTAAGTACAGATTAGCCTGCATTAATATGCAGTCAAATTCTTTTGTAAATATTATTCTTAGCTTTGTGCGAGGATATTATAAACAGGTGGTACTAATATTAAGCAGAAAAATAATAAAAGGCTATGGAACCTTGTTAGATAAGGGCTAGGAACTGATTAAGTAGGTGGCAGATGCAATCTGATGTGGGTAAGTGTAAAATACTTATTATTGGAGCAAGAAATTAAGGGTATCGCTCCTCAAATGTTACAGTTAGTGATACGCTAATGCAAGTTCATTTGTCTTTTTGACCATTAGTTTGTTGGAGATCTTCACCCATTTCAAGTGGGAGACAAATGAATGGTATGTAAATTTTTTTCAGTGTCCCTCTCCTAAAATCCTCAACGGCAACCTGTAGATCAATACATGACAAATGGAATAAAAAACGAAAGAAATTCAGATGCTGTAAATCAGAAACAAAAACAGAAGTTGTTGAAAAAGCCCAGCAGGTCTGGCAGCATCTGTGAAGAGAAATCTGAGTTAACATTTCGGGTCTGGTGACCCTTCCTCAGAACATGGAGACCCCTGAGGAAGGGTCACCAGACCCAAACATTAACTTTGATTTCTCTTCACAGACATGACAAACGGAACTGTGATGGTCCGGTATTATTCATCATGTGATCCAAGAAATATGATCTATAATCTGCTCCCAGGAGGACCAGTTCCAAAACCGTACAACCCAGATGGCCTCCTTCTTCAAGGAACGCAATTTCCCGCCAGACGTAGTCGACGATGCCCTCCACCGCATCTCTTCCACTTCCCCCTCCTCCGCCCTTGAGCCACGCCCCTCCAACCGCCACCCGGACAGAACCCCACTGGTCCTCACCTACCACCCCACCAACCTCCATGTCCTGACAGTGCAGCGAGAAATGTCAACATGTGTGAGGTGCTCAGGTACTAAAGTGGGTCTTGAACTCTTAACCGCTGTCTCAGGGAAAGTGTGCTACCACTGAGATAAAGGACAATTTCCTCCATGTTTAGGTCTTCCGCGGCGTTGGAAAGTTTGACTTTGAAAGATAAAAACCCATGACAATTCTGCAAATCCCTGCCTTTGATCAGTGTCATTAAATAATACAGCAGATGCCCACAGAACGTGATTTGAGACTGCGGTGTTATTCACTCCATTGTCACTGCTGTTTTCCAACAGCTCAAAGTCATTTAATAACTGAGTCATTTGTCTCAGTCAAATCCATCGAATTCAGCACCGCCTTCCTAACCTGCAATCTTCTTCCCGACCTCTCCGCCCCCACCCCAGTCTGACCTATCACCCTCACCTTGACCTCTTTCCACCTATCACATTTCTGACGCCCCTCCCCCAAGTCCCTCCTCCCTACCTTTTATCTTAGCCTGCTGGACACACTTTCCTCATTCCTGAAGAAGGGCTTATGCCCGAAACGTTGATTCTCCTGTTCCCTGGATGCTGCCTGACCTGCTGCGCTTTTCCAGCAACACATTTTCAGCTCTGATCTCCAGCATCTGCAGACCTCACTTTCTCTATAAACCAGTCAAGACTAGTTGTGAGGTAAAAAGTTGATGAGAATCAACTTCTAATCAAAGACCACTCCAGAAACTTGAGCACATTATCTAATTTGATACTTTCAGCATTGTTGGAGGTGACATCTTTTTTGGATGAATTGTTAGATCAAGACTCCCATTTACTTTTATGATAAATTTAAAAGATCTTGCAGCACTGATCACAGAAGAGCACTGGAGTTCTCCTTGCAAATATTTAATCTTCTTGCAAATAAGTGCTACAAAAAAACTTGTTAGTTATTTTATTGGTATTTATGGGACCTTGTGGGCTTTCACTGTAGTTATGAAAGATCCTCCATAAATGAAAAATGTTTCAAGGAAGGACACACAAACTTGAATTAACAAAGAAATTAGGGCACATCTAAAAGGTCATAGGGCAGTATTCAGATCTGAGCTGAAATCCTGTGTGCTCTTTTAAAAAGGTCACAAGGCTTATTTTCTTTGGTGAAACATTGAGGTGATCTATTTGAAGTCTTACAGATAACAAATAAATTGACAAAACTAATTCAAGTGAGTTGTTTGCTTTGGTGAACTGTTCAAATATCAGGTAATAAGTTAAAGGATCCTAAAGTGATTGGGTCAGTTCATAATTAGTTCACTTGAAGTTAATTTTGCCAATTTTAGAGGATCTGTAAAAGCTTCTTAAACAAAAGTGTTCCCATTTTCATTATTGGTGGGGAAAAGTTTCAAAATAATATATTGAGTTTTCATTATCACTGTGGTCTTTTTGGGCTGTTGGCATCGTTGTTCTGCTCTTGCTTTCTTCAAGCCTTTCTCAGTCTGTGTCAAAACCTTACCCACCTCTTTGGGTTTTCTTCTTCCTCATCTGTTTTTATCTTTTTGAAAATCTACTTTATAAACAACCTGATTAGGGATGTTATTACACACCTCTGGAACAAGTGAGACTTGAACCCTCGGTTCAAAAGTAAGAATGCACCACGGGAGCCCTGTATTTATTTCCCCTTCAGTTGTTGCCAGAATAAAACAAAATTGATTGTGTTTCCAATGTCCATACTTGGCTATCTGTCTGTCTCTTGACCTAAACTCATTTATCTGTCTGTCCATGGTGTCTACTCCTTCATACACTAGTATGATTGTCCAGCAATGCTGTCATAGAATTTCATAGAATCTCCATAGTGTGGAAGCAAGCCATTTGGCCCACTGGTTCCACACCAACGCTCCAAAGAGCATCCTACACATACCCACCCCCTACGCTATCCCTGTAACCCTGCATTTCCAATGGTTAATCCACCTAGCCTGCACATCTCTGAGACACTTTGGGTAATTTATCATGGCCAATCCATCTAACCTGCACAGCTTTGGACTGTGGGAGGAAACTGGAACATCCGGAGGAAGCCCATGCAGACACCGGGAGATTATGCAAACTCCACACACAGTCACCTGAGATTGGAATCAAATCCGGGTTCCTGGCACCATTCTTTGCAATAATTTTAATTTAGCCAACCCAGCAGGAATCTGATGTTTTCAGGTCAGCTACCAATTTACATTCAACTCAACTTTGTTCTCATGCGGAGCCAACATTGTGCAGTTCCCAATGCTGTAACCTGAACTATGTACCTCTCTTATTTTTTTAGCTGGTTCCTACATGTCAAGGCACACAAGGCCACAGGCCAAGTGAGGGAAAATGGGATAATATAGTTAGGTGCTAGCTTGTGACTGGCGATGCATCAATGGGCTGAATGGCCTCTTTCTGTGCTGTAGACCTCTATTAAAATACTACTTGCCAGTCGCATGCATGGAATAGATGGGTAACTCAGCAGCGGGGCATGCTTTTCATTGGTGTCGGTTGACAATGCTGTCGCTATGGATGAGCTGTAAAAGAACTGGCTAGCCAAACTGGGAGGTTCTACATCATGGTCATTACTTTCCTCCCCAACTGCATTATTATTATGGTAAGACTTACTAAAGCTGAATTTTCCCCAGATCTTGAATAATGTGTGCAATGGCAAGTGAGTTGGGAAAATATGGGGGTCTAGATTAGAGTGGTGCTGGAAAAGCACAGCAATTCAGGCAGCATCCGAGGAGCAGTAAGATCGACGTTGAGCTGAGCTGGAAGTTTGGAACTGGGGTGAGGTGGGGGAAGGGGAAATGAGGAAACTGTTGAAGTCCACATTGATGCCCTGAGGTTGAAGTGTTCTGAGGCGGATGGGAAAATATTACAATATGGAAAATGAAATTCTCAACATCGAAGAAAATGTCCAATTCTGAAACGACATTTTGAACAGCAAATTGACTGTCCTGCTAGTGAGTAGCAAGGGGCTATTTTATCTGTTCGCATGTCTTTAATAGCTAATCTCATTGCACTGATGTGCAGTTTACTAAACTGGTTTGATTTATTGTTGTTACACGTACGTAGGTACAGTTAACAGTTTTGATGTTCATGCATTGCAGGCAGAT
>NC_057713.1:127191596-127206596 GCF_004010195.1 Chiloscyllium plagiosum
CTATCCGCTGAACATGACTACTCCAGGTGCCATGGACAGAACATATTGATAGAACTCCACCCAGCACAACTGCGGAAGAACAGAAAATCATTCACTTGTTTCTTTAAACCACCTTGATGCTGGAAATGTCATGGCCACCAAGTGAAAGCGTGACCACTGAAATCTGTTTGAAGCCAGCCCAGTCACCAACCTTCACTAAGTGTGAGCCATTTTATTTTTATTGGACTCTAACTTACTTAATGTATCCTTTACCACAGTGTAATCTAAGAATATAAAGTATAATGATAGATGGGTCTTGCATGTGGACGAAACAGGTATTCTATAGAACGGTCAGCAAACGTAATGAAACACTAGCACGATGTTGGGTAGGTGTGGTCCATGGCAGATAGAAGGAACCATCTGAGAACATGTTCGTGTACTTGTGCTTTTCACCTTCTAAGGTTTAACTGTTACTCCATAGCAGAAGAAGCAGCTAGCTGTTTAATGGCCATCTGGTAAGTTGTTGTGGTTCTGTTCGCCGAGCTGGAAGTTTTTGTTGCAAACGTTTCGTCCCCTGGCTAGGCGACATCAGTGCTTGGGAGCTTCCTGCGAAGCGCTTCTTTGATGTTTCCTCCGGTGTTTATAGTGGTCTGTCCCTGCCGCTTCCGGTTGAAGACAGGAAGGCAGCTAACAATCCGCATACATGAACATCAACTAACCACGAAACGACACGACCAGCTATCCTTAGTAGCCACACACGCAGACAACAAGCAACATGAATTCGACTGAGACAACACTACTATCATAGGGCAAGCCAGACAGAGAACAGCCAGGGAATTCCTAGAGGCATGGCATTCATCCACAAACTCCATCAACAAACACATCGACCTGGACCCAATATACCAACCACTACAGCGGACAGCTGAAACTGACAACCGGAAGCGGCAGGGACAGACCACTATAAACACCGGAGGAAACATCAAAGAAGCGCTTTGCAGGAAGCTCCCAAGCACTGATGATGTCGCCTAGCCAGGGGACGAAACGTTTGCAACAAAAACTTCCAGCTCGGCGAACAGAACCACAGCAACGAGCACCCGAGCTACAAATCTTCGCACAAACTTTGAACATCTGGTAAGTGTTTAATGTCTGTGCTATTTTAAACCTTGGAATAGAATGGTACTAATGGTTAGATTAATAAAATATATTTTAAAAAGGAAAATAAGTAGTTAAGTATTTTAAAAGTTATTTAAGTATTTTCAGGATGGCAGGTCAATGATGCGACATGTTTGCAGTTTATGGGAGCGCTTCCACATGCCAGTGTGGCCCAGGACAAACATATCTGTGGTAAGATACTTGTGACTGGAGGAGCTGTGGCTTAGAATGTGAAGTGGATGCTGAGCTGCAGAGAAATAAGAGTGTGGGAAAGATATTCGGATACTTTGTACCAGAAGACATTCCCCCCTCCCCTTCCAATAAGATTTCTAATTTGGTTAGTGATCAGGGATGGTTGAGTGTGACTGCAAGTGAGACACAGAAGAGGACCCAGAGGATAGGAACCTCAACCTTGCAATTGTTCAACAAGTTTAAGATTCTTTCAGCTTCTTTGGTTAAGCGTGAAGGCTACAGGGTGTATGAGTCAACTGACTGCAGCAAAGGAAACCATTCAGATCTGAGGAGCAAAATAAAAAAATCGTAATGTAATAGGGAATAGTATAGTGAAGGGAGATTGGTGCTGTTCTCAACAGCAAGAAATGAGTGAGGTGGTGGCAAAGTGATAGTGTCACTGGACAAGTAACCCAGCAACACGGTGGCTCAGTGGTTAGCACTGCTGCCTCACAGCGCCAGGGACCCAGGTTCAATTCCAGCCTTGGAGTGGAGTTTGTACATTCTGCCTGGGTGTGCTTCGGTTTCCTCCCACAATCCAAAGTTGTGCAGGTTAGGTCAATTGGCTACGCTAAATTGCCCATAGGGATGCCTAGGTTAAGTACATTAGTCAGGGGCAAATATAGGATAGGGGAATGGGGCTGGGTGGGTTACTCTTCGGATGGTCGGTGTGGACTTGTTGGGCCGAAGAGCCTGTTTCCACACTGTAGGAATTCTAATTCTAAAACCCAGGCTCATGTTCTGAGATTTGGGTTCAAATGCCACTGTGACAATTCATGATCTAGAATTAAAAGCTAGCCTGATGGCAACCATGTAATCGTTCATAAAAATGAATTTATCATTTATAAAAATGAATTTCAAGTTCCCTTAAGGGGTGTAAATCTGTTTCCTTATCTGGTCTGGCCTCCTTGTGGCTCCAGACCCACAGCAATGTGATTGGTCCTTCTCTGCCCTTGGACTTGCTAGCACCATTCCACTCAGTTCAAGAGGCAATAAGGGATGCACAACAAATGCTGACTTAGCCAGCTCCAGGGTTTGGGACATGTGTTTAGGGTGAGAAAGAAACCTGCAGCAGGAGGGGGAGGATCAAGTTGTCATTGTTCGTGTAGGTACTGATGCCATAGGGATGACAAAGCAAGTCATTCTACACAGTATGAGAAACTAGGCACCAAAGCAATGAATAAATTGACATCAAACAAGCAAGATTAGGGAAATGAATGTGTGGTTCAATGGTTTCCATTTGAACTATGCTAGGGCCAGTGTTCTCATGAGCTGCATAGCTCAACAAGTGGAAAGGGCTATAAACTAACGAATGGGTCAAGGAGTCAAATTTGGAAAGATATGGTAAATTGAAGAGTAGAGACGAGGCAAGGTGCAATGTAATAATCTGGAAAATGATAAACAGACCAGAAGAGGAAGAGATAAAGAGTATGAATCTGATAGTAAATCAAGATAAGAGATTACAAAATAAAATGACAATTAAAGGCTCTATTCCTGAATGCACTTAGTATTTGGAATGAAACATTTGATCTAATAAGTACGAATTGAAATAAATTGTACAACTTAAGAGCCATCAGAGAGAAATAGCTGCATAACGATATAGACTGGGACTTGACTTTTGAAGGGTACGTGACATTTAGGGAGGACAGGAAGCTAAGAAAAGTTGGAAGGATGGCTCTGTTAATTAGTAATGGTATTAGCATAATAAAGAGGTAGGAGCCAACTTTCGAAAACCAGGCAGTAGAAGCGCTTTGGACCAATGTGAGAGATGATAAAGACAAGAAGTCACTTTTCAGAGTGACGTACAGGTGCCCTAATGTAAACATTTGGTAAAATGGAGTAGAAATAATGGGAACTTATCAGAAAGGTGTGATGTGCCACAGGAACATGTGAGGATCTCAACTTTTTACAATTTATATATGAGTCAGAACCAAAGGCAGGGTTGCTAAATTTACTGATGACAAGGAAAGGTAGAAAATAAGTTGTGAAAGAGTTCAAAAGGAAGCTGCAAAGGGATATGGATAGGTTACATGTGTCGGAAAATGTGAAATTATCCATTTCAGCAACAATAAAAATACAGAAGCATATTATTTAAATGGAGAGAGATTACGAAGGCATGGTTCTAAGAATATTGAATCTGGAAACTAAATCTTCAGGGATTTGGGACTTTTAGAAAGGATTGGCAGGAAGGGAAGGGTGGTTGGTAGACTTTCTTCGTACAAGATAAAATTAGTACATTAGCAAGAAATGCTCTTGTATTGGATGATGTAGGATCCATATGTGTGGTGGTCAGAAATAATAAAGGGGAAGAAGATACTGGGTGGAAGTAGATTATAGGCCCCCCTAACAGTATCTGTAGGGCAAAAAATAAATCAGGAGATAGTGAGGGCAGGCAAAAAAGGCAGTACATTAATCACAGCTGATTTTAATCTTCTTGTAGATTGGAAAAATCAAATTGGAGGAAGTAGCCATGGGAATGATCCTACAGTGTATTCAGGATACTTTCCCGATAACAGTATATTATTATGGATGTAGGTTTGCTCACTGAGCTGGAAGGTTCGTTTTCAGATGTTTTGTCATCATACTAGTTAATATCTTCAGTGTGCCTCTGAAAGAAGCACTGGTGGTCTTGCCCACTTTCTATTTATAAGCTTGAATTTCCTAGAGTTCCTGTTGGAATGCCATGCTTCTAGGAATTCTCGTGTCTCTGTTTGGCTTGTCCTAAGATGGATGTGTTGGCCCAGTCAAAGTGGTATGCAAGATCCCTTAGCATCATGGTAGCCCACAAACCCACCAACACACTAAGACAGTAGCTAGTGAACTTGAAAGACCCTATACAGACAAGCAAAACTAATGTCATTTACAAAATACCTTGCAAGAACTTAACAAACACTACATTGGTCAAACAGGATACATGAACATCAACTCGCCACAAAACAACATGACCCACTCTCACTAGTATCCTTACATATGGATGAGGAAGGACACCACCTCAACTGGGACAACACATCCATCCTAGGACAAGCCAAACAGAGACACACAAGAATTCCTAGAAGCATGGCATCCCAACCTTCATTTGGAGGCTCACTGAAGATGTTACCTAGTATGGTGACGAAACATCTGAAAATGAACCTTTCAGCTCAGCGAGCAAATGTACATCCAGAACCTCAACCTGAGCTGCAAATCTTCTCAAAACGCGCTAATATGTCATTGTGTTATGGATGCAATCAGGGATCAGCTATTTTAGATCTGATGACGTGTAATGAAGCAAGTTTAATCAATTACCTTGAAATAAAAGATACCTTAAGAAACAAAGAATATAACATGGTGGAATTTAGCATTTTGGTAGGAGAGTGACAAACATGACGTTGACATCTGTGGTGGGGTATCTATTGGAAACAATTCAGACGGACAGATATTAAAATCCACTTGCAGAGACAAGGATTAGTCGTCACCCATCCATCATCAAAATCACTTTATATAAATTATAAAATGAGGTCCCAGCGCTGATCCTGTGGCACACCACTCATTGCATCTTGCCACCCTGAAAAAGATCCATTTTAGATCTACTGCCTATCTTCTATCCAAACCAATCTGGTACCTTATACATCATGAGCTTTTATTTTCCACAGTAACTGTTATTGTGGCACCTGATCAAATGCCTTCTGCAAATCTAAGTACAAGTCCTTTGATAGTGCAGCGAGATGTAAAGATGGTACAAGCATGGTGAGAGAAGGGAGGAGGAGAAGTAGAATGTAAAGAATTAGTAAATAAATAGCTACATCAATCATGATGTAAGAGTTCACATGATGGGTTGTAGAGACACAATGGTGTTGACCTCATAGCTCACAGAATGTTAAACAAACAAACATCTGTTGTAAAATACCTTAAACTCCATTATAAAAGCTTGAGTACAGCATGACTGGGTTGACCAGCAACTATCATAGCAATGCAGGAAAGCCAAGCTATTGGTTTAAAGGATTTGAAAGTGCAATTGCAACTAATGGGGAAGAATTTATTTGGGGATGATCACATAGGGAAGTTATTGTTAGTGACAAAGAGCAACATGGGCTGTAAGAGAATGCTCCATTTAATTATAGGGATGAGAGATAAGCAAGTGGCATAAGTAATGAATATGGCTTCAAAATTATAAGAGTGCTTCTATAGGATAGGTTAAGGAATAAAATTAACAATGCTCAGCAGAGCAGAGGGGGCAAGTGAAGAAATGGAAATCAAAGAAGGTGAACAAATAGTGCTGAAGCTGACTATTGTTCAATTGTGAAAAAACTATGCATACAGGAGATGTGAAAATTGTTCTTTAGTTGTGTCAGATATTATTTCAGCTGTCTAATCTTTGACAGTTTATTCATAACTAATCTTAGTAGTTAATGACAGGAAAGTGTGTGTAATCTAGGAAGTAATGCCAACAAACTACTAGTAAAATTTATAAACAGGCTTCCAGCTGACCATTTACAGATTTTAGAGATTCAACAACATTCATTATTACTTTCTTTAAACATTACCACCTCTTCCACTTCCAACCAAATAGATTAACTTCCTTATGAGTTTCAAAAGCATGCATAGACAAATAGGCTTTTTAAAAAACAGGTTATAGTCCATGGTTCATAAAACATTTGAGATACAGGTCGTTCTGCAATAACATGCATTTTTTAATGTGAATTTGCTGTAAAGTGATTGACAAACTGGGGACAGTGTTTCTAAAGCACAAACTTTTAAAAGTATATTGGTTATAATGCGATTCCAGCCCCACGAGTTTAGATGGTGCTGCTATTACACCATTTTCATATAACATTGAATTACATGAGAACAGAACTAATGCATTATAGCAGAACCAAGTAAAATGGGATGAAACTGAAGAGTTAATAAGGGGAACACAGATGGCAAAGACACTAAATCAATATTTTCCCCTCAGTTTTCATGATGGAATCATCCCAGGAGATTTAACAAGTAATAGAGATTTTAGAAAATGAAGAACTCAGATCAATCACCACTAGTAGGGGAGGAAGAACTGAGCAAACTATTGGGATTGAAAGCAAACAAGTCCCTACATTCTAGTGTCTTAAAAGGAAGTGGTAGCAGTGATAGTGGTTCTATTCCAAAATTCCCTGGATGCTGGAAAGTTGTCAATGGATTAAAAAAAATACTAATATAACACACTTATTCAAAAATAGAGGGAGGCCTTCAGTAGTAAACCGTGGACCAGTTAGTTTACCAACAGTTATTGAGAAATTGTTAGAATCCATTATTAGGGAAGTTATAACTGGACATTTGAAAAGTCAGAACTCAATCCATCAGCATCATCTTGATTTTAATGAAGAATAAATAGTGTTTGACTACTTTGTTAGCGTTCTTCAAACATGTGATTAGCAAAATAGACAATATGGATCCTGTAGATGTACAGGGAGAACCCTGTATCCGCGGAATAGTTTTCCGTGGTTTCAGTTACCTGCAGATTACTGTGCTTTGAACATATTGTAGGGACTAGCAGGTTGCTAGGAAGGTACATTTCCCATTGAAATGAATGGGTTCACTCCTATTCATGGTTTTGGGCTTCTGCCGTAGGTCCTGGAATGTATTCCCCACATGTATGGGGGCAGTACTGTAATATATTTGTACTTCCAGAGGCATTTGAGATGGTGCCACCGAAAAGGTTAATACACAAGCTAAGATGACAAGTGGTTAAGGGGTCATCTATTAGCTTGAATTGAGGATTGGCTAACCAACAGAAAAAAAGAAAGTTGGTAATATTATAGAACAGATAGACCTAAGGGTTCAGGTACAGAATTCTTTGAAATTTGCATTACAGGCAGACAGGGTGGTTAAGAAGGTTTACCTTCCTTGCTCAGAATTTGGAGTATAGGAGTTGGGACCTGATGTTGAGGGGATGTTGGGACCTGATGCTGGTGAACCATTTTCTGGAGTACTGTGTGCAGTTCTGGTTGCCTTGTTACAGGAAGGGCATTATTAAAATGGAGAAGGTTCAGAAAAGGTTAACCAGGATGTTGCTGGGAACGGATGGTTTGAGTTATATAAAAAAAATAGGTGGGACTTTTTTCATTAGAGTGTAGGAGATTGAGGGTTGACCTTATACTCCTCATGATTTTATAAACTCCTATAAATGAGTTGAATAGGAAAGGTATTTTCCCTAGAGTGAATGAGTTGAAACTAGGGAGCATATTTTTAAAAGGTGAGAGGAGGAAGATTTAAAAAGGACAGGAGGTAATTTTTTTAAAAAAAACACAATGGTTTATGTGTGGAATGAACTGCCAGAAAAGCGGTGGATGCAGGTACAGTTAAAACGTTTAAAAGACATTGGGATAAGTACATGAATAGGAAAGGTTGAGGAACATGGGCCAAAAAAGGCAAATGAGAGGAGTTTAGTTTGGGAACACAGTTGGAGTGGACTAGTTGGACCAAAAGGTCTGTATCCATGTTGTATGACTCAATGATTTTTTTTTTTAAGTTGGCAAGATATAACTAGTGGTGTGCCACAGAGTTCGGCCCTGGGGCCCCAACTATTTACAATCTCTTTAGTAACATGCATGCAGGAATAGAAAGTTATTATAGCTAAATTTGCAGATATTAAAATAAGTGGGTAAGTAAATCGCAATGAAGAAATAAAACAATTTAAGTGTATATGGGCAAATTGGTTGAATGCACAAAAAGTTGGCAGGAGTTTAACATGAATAAGCATGAGGCTTCCATTTTGTTAAGAAGAATAGAAAGGCAACTTACCATCTAAACAGAGAGAAATTTCAGTGCTTCAGTGAGCAGAGTGAATCACAGAAAACTAATATGCAGGTACGAAAAAAGGCAAATTAAATTTTGGTATTTATTGCTAAGAGGAACACAGTATAAAAGTAGGAAAATGTTGCTGAAATCTTAAAAGGCATTAGTGAGATGACACCTAGTGTATTCCGTACAGTTTTGGTTCTTCTCCGAGGGATGTCATTACATCGGAGGCAGTTCACAAGTGGCTCACTAGATTGATTCTAGAGATTGGGGTTGGGGAGGGGGTCGTCATCTTATGGTAAGAGATTGTGCAGGTTAGGCCTATTTTTTCTGGAGTTTAAGAAAATTAGAGATCTAATTTAGGTTATACAAGATGTTAGAGGGGATTGACACAATAGACTTAGAGCAGATGTTTCTCCTTGTAAGACAATCTAGAATAAGATGTTGTAGTTTTAGGATAAAGAGTTGCAGATTTAAAACAGATGACCCTGCTATCAAAGGGTCATAAATCTACGGAATTCACTACTCCAAAGTGTGGTGGCTGACAGGACACTGAATAAAATTAAGGAGATAGAGAAACTTTTAATTAGTAACAGGTTGAAGGATTATGGAGAGCTGGCAGGAAAGTGGAGTTGAGACTAAGATGAGATCAGCCATGATCATATTGAATGGAATGCTCATGGAGCTGAATGGCCCATTCCTGCTTTTTAGTTCTTACATAACATTAAAGAGTTCATATCAAAGTTTCTTTCTAGTTATGGTAATCAACTGCTTCCAGGAGCATTTGAGATCGAACAGCAATCTAACACAAACAGGTGAAAAGTGCTTTAAATGGTAGATAATATTTGAGACACAGTTGCTCTATTTAGAAGAGAACAATTGTTGAAATCAAAGTATGGTTCTCACATTAGAAGATGTTAAATTCAGAACCTTGCACGAGATATCAAAGACTGGAGCTGCAAAAATATGAAATTATTTCAGCACTCAAATTAATTCTTACTTCAACTGGTTAAATGTTGTTAGAGTTTTCCACTATTCGGAGAATTGCATTAATATAACAGAAACAGTATAGTTGTGTTCAATATATCAAAGCTCCAGGGCAAAATGTTAATGGGGAAATTAACTTCAGCAAACTTGAGTTTACTGACCTTCACTTCTACAAGACACTCCAAGACCTGTGCTACATTAAATGCTAAGCTACACTAATTATTCCAAATTAAGTGTACTAATGTTCATGATGAATATATGCCAAACTAATAGTATTCCATCAGTATTGTGTAATACCAAGGCATTTGGGGGGACTTCAAATTAAACATTTGTAGGAATAAATCTTGGAGAGAGAGTAATATCCAGAATCTTTAGAGTAAAGGGAAGCTAATTCAAAAAAACAAATGAATCTAACCATTTTGATGTGAACATGTTCTGGAGACAATGCTGTGTTCCTCATTTTAATGTTAACAAATATAGTAGTTGACCTCATGCAATCTATTCACATTTGTAATTCTAAACAATTATGAAAATCTAAATTTTAGATTACACGATAAAGCTGGATCTTAAGAGATCAATAGTACAGCTATGTTATGGGAAGTGATGATATATTTGCTCCAAAACATCTGGAAAGTAACAATTTTGTCTGCATGACAATAAATTAATCTGAAATGTGGTGAAGTAGAATTCTGTTGATAGAAAATACTCAAAATAAGGGGATTTTGAAAAAGCTGAAGTATTTATCAGTTCCCTATTCAATAGTAGACCCTCTGCATTTAGTGGACTCCTCAACTGAAAGTTAGTAAACGCTTTGGAAAGAGAATGTATGCAATAGAACTTGAGTAAATTTCAGAGTCATAAGAGATTAATAGAACTGAGCAAAGATTTTTAGATATTTCTAATCAATCTGTCCAGAGTTGTGAAACACCTCTGAAGCACACAGGATTTGAACCCAGGTCTCCTGATCTATAGGTAGGGACATTTCCACTGCACAACAAAAGCCCTTAATAAAGATTTTTACTTTTTAAAAAATATATTCTGATCAGACTAATCAGAGATGTTACTAAACACCTCTGGACCAAATGGGACTTGATCCCAAGCCCCTGGGTTTAAAGGTATGGACACTACTACTGTGCCTTAAGAGCCCATTTAAAAAGTATTTATTAGCTAGTTAAAATTACTGTGTCTTTATCGAGGATGGGTTAGACAAGCTGGGCTGGTTTTCAATGGAGACTTGATCCCGGAAGTTCTAGGCACCTCCGGCAAGACCAAACTGGCACTATTTATATGCTTTTAGAGCAAACAGCAAGAGAATTTGTCCTGATGAGTGCAAGATGAAATGTTTTGGCAACATGTTTCTTTACATCAATATTAAAATTCTATACTACCAAGGAACCCATCTTTACTAAATACATAAAATATCTAAGGGAGGGGAGGAAATGTATAATCAGAATGAAGATTTTACTCTTTATTTCCATTAGATGCATGGAAGCATGTTGTTTTCACGCCATCTTCCAAAAACTGTGATCAAAGGAATGAAATTGATGCATACTAAAGTCAGTTCTGCTTTAATGCAGTAGTTCCATTCTCATTCAATCCAGTGTTAAGAAACTCGTGTCATAGCTGCACCATTTAAACTAAATGAGGCCAGAATCGCATTATAACCATTACACACTTTAAAACTCTGAGCTTTAGAGAGTGTCCCCAATTCGCCAATCGGTGTTTTAGTAAATTCTTATTAACGAAACACATGTTATAGCAAAACAACCTATATTAGTATGAAAAATTCAAAGCAGATCAACCCATTTATGTTACTTTCCATTATTGTGGTGTACAGAGCACTATTTCCATAAACCAATTTCACCTCCAAATCTCTAATACTCACCTAACTAAGCATTGTAACAGTCAAACAAATAGAGGTCCAAAAATGTCAACATTATTTTATATCTTATTAGTTCATTCTGGTATGACATTTTAGCATCCAAACAATAATCAACCCAGCCCAGGGCTAAGATTCATATACAAACCTACTTTCCCTCAATTGTTCTTTACAAATAAAAGCATTGTTATATAGAGGTTTAGATTTGAACCTGTTTCTTCTGCACATCTATCATAACTGCAACCACTTCCACAAGATTTTTAAGAAAGCAAGTTAAAATAACAAAGATTTTTCTTAGTTTTTCCAGCCTGAAGATATGTACATAAAAGTTACAACATTCAAACTGACTATTTAGTCCAACCAGTATCAATATTTAGCTTCCATTTGAACATAATTTACCCATTGCCTCAGTTTCTAAGCCTGGAAGTGAACTTAATTTTAAATTAATGTGAATTTAATGAACTTAATCTGAAATGAACTTAAATTAACCACAAAGAAGGAAAACGTTTCCCCGACCTGTGTTTTAAATCACTATATTCAATAATGTATCTACAAATTCTTGTTTTTGATCTCAATTGGAGATTCTATTTACTCCATCCTAATTCCATAGTTTAAAAATATTATCTTTGAAACACTGCACAATAAGTTTGTTAAATTTTTGTCAATGTGTTTTATTCCAAATGTTTTTCAACCCATATGCACCCATAATCAAATGGCATAAGTGCCTGGCTTATGTCCTATTGGACTGTACCTTGCCCAAAACTTAAGCTTCATTAAATCTCACTTCACCTTCCACAAAAGAAGGCCCTGTGGTCTAGGCAGGATGGTAGCAGGGAAGAAAAATAATGTTCTCAATATGTCAACAAGAAACATGGTCAGGAGTGTAATGCAGTTATATAGGTCTTGATACTATTGAATGTCAACTCTGAACAGCTGTATTTTCGACCACAGAATATGGGAAGAAATTTATACATTGCTCCTATTTAATATTTTCAATTTCTAAAGGATTACGAGAGAGAAGAAGAAAAAAAACCACAGGGCTTTTTAAATAAGTCCAACAGATCCTGAACCAGCCTACAATTCATGAGTTCATTTAAGGAAATTAGGATATAATTTAACTAACTACATCAAGAGATCTTCAGTTAAAAAGTGCCCATTTAATTTGAGAGCTTGTGTATTTGCAGGTACTATATCTCAAAGCTCAAATGAATGCATTTAAATTGCTGGGAAGGGTACAATCTAATAACCAATAAATAGATCACCCAACGTGGCTTTTTGAAGAAACTCTCACCAATTCAAAATTGTAGAGTCACAGACTCATACAGCTTGGAAACAGATTGTTTACCCTACGCCATCATGTTCCCAAACTAAACTCGTCCCACTTGTTTATTTGGCCCATATCCCTCCAAACCTTTCCTATTCATGTACTTATCCAAATGTCTTTTAAATGTTGTAACTGTACTTGAATTCCCCACTTTCTCTGGAAGTTCATCCCACACATGAACCACAGAGAAAAAGTTTCCCCTCAAGTCCTTTTTAAATTTTTATCCTCTTGCCTCAAAAATATGTCCCCTAGTTTTGAACTCTCCTTTCCTAGGGAAAAGACCCTTTCCATTCACCTTATCTATACCCCTCATGATTCTATAAACTTATAGAAGGTCAACCCTCAACCACCTATGCTCCAGTGAAAGTAGTCCCAAGCCTATCCAGCCTATTTTTACAACTCAAATCCTCTACTCCCAGCAACATCCTGGTAATCTTTCATCAACTTTCTCCAGCTTGATAATATCCTTCCTAATACAGGGTGACCAGAACTGCACACACTACTCCAGAAGAGGCCTCATAAATATCCTGTACAATCTCATCAAGATGTCCCAATTCAAAAGGAGTAAGCAATGAAAGTAAGCATGCTAAACCCCTTAACTGCCCTGTCCACCTGTGATGAAAATTTCAAAGAATATGTATCAGAACCCCTAGGTCTTTCTGTTCTATAAGACTACCCGGGGTCCTAACATTAAGTGTATTAGTCCTGCCCTTGTTTGTTTTACCAATATGCAATACCTCACATTTATCCAAATTAAACTGCTGCTCCTCAGCCCATTGACCCAATTGATCAAGATCTTTGTAACCTTAGATAACCTTTTTTGCTGTCCACTATACTCCACCAATTTTGATGTTATCTGCACACTTACTAACAATGCCTCCTATATTCTCATCCAAATCATTTATATAAATGACAAACAAAAGTGGACCGAGCACTGATCCTTGTGACATACCAATCCGAAATATAACTCTTCACTATCACCCTCTGTCTCTTACTGTCAAGCCAGTTTTGTATCCTACACCCCATGTGATCTAATTTTAGTAAAGCCTTGAAGGTTCTGCGTGGTAGACTAATTAGTAAAGTCCAAATATTGTTTCTTCAATAGTAGGTATCATAAAAACTGCACATCTTTTGCATCTTAAATGGCATTTTAATTAAAAATTCTTTACAATTAGCTATATTATTTTAAAAAACTTGAAGACTAAATATTGGTCTATATATAAAGTGATCACAAAGACACACAAAAGACATTACTTTTATAACCTCTGATAAACAAATTTAGGTGTTATACAAATAGATATACAAAGGAGGTAGAAATTTCAGGCTTTTAAAAAATGGACCACTAATCCACAGAAAATAGGACAATGTTTAAACTCTATTCAAAAGGCACACCAATGAGAGATTTCTTTCTTAAAAAGATGTTTTCTAGTGCTATATGGGAACACGTTTTGCAATTTTAAACTGCAAGATCCATTTGCATAAATTTGCCCGGTTTCAAGGTAAGTAAATGAATATTCCATTGTACCTGTAATTCTAAGATTTACAGAAGTACTTGTGGCCGACTGTGGGAGAAGTCAATCATTACAGTGCATTTACTATTCAAAAAATTTAGTAGTAGGAATTTTCTAAAGTACTGCACTTATCTACATCTCTATTTGAACATCACATAAATACAGTTCTAACAGCAAACACAAATCGCATTGCTGAGTAAAAGTCAAATGTTAAAAACATCATATCTTACTTTGCTCAGTTGGCATTAAAACGTGTGCAAGTCTAACCACTAGAAAAATTATACAAAATGATTGGCATAATACATTTATCTTGTTACTTGTTCAATACACAGGTACAGTATCAACTGCTTTATCCACAGTGATCATGGAAAGCTGAAGCTTCACAGCTATTTGCCAAGAGAGTTCACTCAAATGTAGTCACTGCAGCACTTTCTGATTTGCATGGAGATGTTGATGAATCAAATAATGCATGCATTTCTACAAGAAGTCCCAGTGCTGGATGTAACAAGCAGTTTTGCTTTAGATTTCATTTTTGGCTTCATTGTTATTTAAAGCCTGTTTTCTCTCAGCAATAAATGGATACATGCACTTATCTGCTCCCAAAAAACGGTACATGCAGACGACAGCTTCCCATGGCATAATGCTGAAACAGAGAGAAAGAATTGTTTTTAAATTGCAAAGAGACAAATCTCCCTCTTAAAGACTGAAATGGGCCCAAAATTTCAATATTCAGAACTAAATGTCTAAAATACTAAACAAAGATGCTGGAAATCAAAAAAAAAACAGAAACTGCTGTAAAACCTTAGCAGGACTGGCAGCAGCTGTGGAGGGAAAGCAGAGTTAATGTTTTGATTCCAATGAACCTTCTAATTGTAGTTAAGAAAACATTGGCATATGTGCGAGAGAAGGAGCGGAGTTGGGGGGTGTGCGTAAACTGGAGACGGAGCCCAGAAAGTGAGAAAACCAGATAAAGGACTGTGTAAAGGTCAACATAATAGAATGAAATAATTGCGATTGGGGTCAATTAGTGGCTGACAATGGGTTATTTGTGGTAGCAGCTCCTATGATGACAAGGCCTGTAACAAACCAGGGAATATGGTGATGTGTTGAAATGGGAAGCAGCCAGAATCTCACGGGTCATTTTTGCGGAGAGAATGTAGATATCCTGTAAAGTGATTGCCCAG
>NC_057713.1:127207096-127247537 GCF_004010195.1 Chiloscyllium plagiosum
GATCAAGAGATGGGCAGTGTCAGTAATGGAGCATGCCAGGAAAATGCACACATTTTTGGCACTGTATCGGAATTACCACGCTTGTGCCCCCCTGCTAAATCTCTCCAATATAAGATAGGAAAAGACTGTTGTGCAGCAGTACCATCCAGGAAATAATTGGCAATAAAGCTGGCATGCAAATAGTTAAGGTTTTAAGTAATGTACCTTCCTGCTGTTACCAACTGCCAGAAATTGATGTCAATTATGGCACTAGCTCTGTCCCAATGTTTCGCAGATTATTGTAGGAAATTTAAGTTTAGTGTTGGTTTATTTAACATCTTGTGCTTGCACTGTGTCAGTATAACTGACAAATTAAAGAATCCTGTGAATGTATAGTACTTCTGAAAGGGATTTTTGCAATATGATCCATTATGGAATATTCTAAAAAACAGTTGGTCATGGCATTACCTCTGTCAACATACAACTGCTCAAGCATTGAGACTTTTCAGTTATATTTGTCCTGCTTTACTTCCAAAAAGGAGGAATGAAAGCTTGAATGAAGCAATGCTCCCTGCCTCCAAACACACGTGCACTACCTCCAGGGCAATCATAAAAGTTGGTACAAACTGGAATGTTTCCATTGAAATAGCTTACAATTAGATTGTAAATTTGTACTTTTTTTCTTTGAAGTCTGTTTGGCAACTTTATCTTCTTATCCTACTTACCTTTTCATAAATGTTACAGTATACATAAGTCGAGGTGTACAAATCATAGGCTGGTCTGTGAGGATGGCTCTCATAGCTTCTTTCACACAGTACTCTGGTTTCAAAGGCGGAAGGAAGGGCTCAAATTCTTTCCTGCAAAAGAAGTTTTAGAATAGTCCTTTTGACATTTGTACATAAATTCTCAATTTATTTTCACTGGTTGTGCTTTACTAATCTCTTTCTGCAATATTAAAGTAACATTCTATGAAGAAAGTTGTTTCATACACTGTATAGTTGATAACAGTAAAGCACCTACTATCTTCCAGGATGGAGATTTCCCCACCAACTAAAACAGCCCAACCTCCTGCCACATTACCACACACCCACCACTAGTGTAGGGTTCAACCTCCATTCTGAATGAAGTAGACTTGGCGTCTACTTCCTTGCCCTGCCTCATAACAAAATCACAGTAGAAGCATAACATTATTACCCGGAGAATGCGACCTAGAGAAGAAACAAACTGAAAGAATTGCAACTGCAACTCAGTGCATTGAGTATCGGAGTTGGGATGTCATATTGTGGCTGTACAGGACATTGGGGAGGCCACTTACAGAATACTGTGTTTAATTCTGGTCTCCCTGCTGTAGGGAAGATGTTGTTAACCTTGAAATGGTTCAGAAAAGATTTACAAGGATGTTGTCAGGTTTTGAAGGTGTGAGCTATAGGGAGAGGCTGAATAGACTGGGGCTATTTTTCATGAAGGATCAAAGACTAAAGGGTAACCTTACAGAGGTTTATAAAAATTGCAAGGAGCATGATTAGTGTGAATAGATAAGGTCTTCTTTCCAGGGTAGGGGTGGCCAAAACTAAAGGACACTGGTTTAAGGTGAATGGGGAAAGATTTAGAAGGGATCCAAGGGGCAACATTTCCACACAGCAGGCGGTGCGTGAAATGGAACGAGCTGCCGAAGGAAGTGGTGGAGGTTGGTACAATATGACATTTAAAATGTATCTAGATGGATACATGAATAGGAGGATTAGTGGGATTTGAGCCTAATGCTGGTAAATGGGACTAGATAAATTTCGTATCTGGTCGGTGTGGATGAGTTGGATTGAAAGGTCTGTTTCCATGCTGTACAACTCTAACTCTGTGAATGCAGCCCTGATGTAAAGGGCTGTCACTCGCACTCGCACTCTCCTCTGGAAACCAAACTGGACAACATGGAGCAGGTTATTGCTGAGCAGATGCTGCTTGATATCACTGTTAATGGACTTCCATCGCTTTACTGATGGTTGAGAGTAGACTGATGGAGAAGTAATTGGCTGGGTAAAAACAATGACTGCAGATGCTGGAAACCAGATTCTGGATCAATGGTGCTGGAAGAGCACAGCAGTTCAGGCAGCGATTTTGCTGAAGTTCCTCGGATGCTGCCTGAACTGCTGTGCTCTTCCAGCGACATTGATCCAGAAAGTAATTGGTTGGGTTAGGTTTGTCCTGCTTTGTGTGTACAGGACATACCTGGGCAATGTTTCACATTGTCAAGTTATGCCAGTGTTGTAACTGTAATGGAACAGCTTTGCGAGGGGAGTGGCACGTTCTGGAGCACAAGTCTTCAGTACTATTGCCGGGATATTGCCTGACTTACGTTTCCAACCTTTTTTGAACAGGGTGTAACATTCACAATTCTCCAAACTGCTGGTATCACTCTTAAATCCAAGATAAATTGGAAAACTATAGACAGCGCTGACATAATTTCTATTTGCTTTTCTCAGTAACCTTGGGTCTTATCCTGTCATGGTACCTTAGCAGTTTTGTTTATAGATAGTCAATCCAATATCAACTTAGCAATGAACACTGCACCAAAAATGAGTTCAATGCAGTTTGGAAAGAAGAAACAAACAGCTAAAGCTCTACATTCAATAGGATGAGACAATCTAGCCACAGTAAACTGGGAAAATCTAAACCAGGAGGAGGCATTCAAAAATGAATGTAGTACAAAACTAGCAAGAGGGAAGAGCTATAGAAACGAGAAAAGAAAATACACATTCAGGACTACATTAAAAAAAATTTCAGAAATCAGCAAAATGTGATATATACGGAAGAGCTCCAATAAGGGTGGAAAATGAAAACAAAAATGATTCAGAAACATTTTTTACAAGCCATCCTGCCCAGCAATCAAGCCCCCACCCCACTTCATCCATCACTCTGTTGTGCTCCTCTCCCTTCACCACTCATCCTGCTAATGCATAATCTGTCATTCCCCATCACACTCATGCCCATCTCCATCAATTGCCACCTGTCCTGTCACAGATCCCTCATACTCCTATCCCAAAGTCTAAAACCATCAACATTCCACCATCGACACCACTGGCCACTCTTTCTCCCCCCCCCCCATAATACATCTGCCCCAATCAAGAGCCACCTTGCCCTGCTCCTGGTCAGCCATCTCACCCATAGGGACAGAAAATAATCACAGAGGCTATTGGAATGGTATCTTTATACCTAGGTAGAAACAGAAGGAGAAGTCAAATTCATGCTTCAGCAATACAAACCCCTTGTTAGATGACACCAAATATGTTTCGCCATACTTGGCACTATACCTGAGGAAGTATACTGGACTTGGAGGGAGTGCAATACAGGTTAACTGGAAAAGTACATGGATTCCAAGGTTAAACAAGAGGTTACACAAGTTTCTAAATTCCAGTGACTGCAGAGAGTGATTTGATCGAAGATCAAGGTTTAACAAGAGAAGAATGAGGATACAGAAAACTAGTAGTTGAGGAATCTAGGACTGACATATGTAAAATTACAGGGAGAAAGTGAGGTCTGAAGATGCTGGAGATCAGAATCGAGAGTGTGGTGCTGGAAAAGCACAGCAGGTCAGACAGCATCCGAGAAGCAGAAGAATCGACGTTTCAGACAAAAGCCCTTCATCAGGAATGTAAAATCAGCCAAACCCTATTTGGAGTGAAATCAGGAATAATTTCTATGAAGAATGGGAAAGGTTGAAACAATAATCTATCATCATTTGTCAATTAGTTTTGTGTCTGGAATAGATTTATTTATTAGCCATTGAGATTATCTAAGGAATATGGGACAAAGGTTGAATTTGGAGTTTAGGTTACAATTTAGAAGTTTAAAAGGAACACTCTCAATGGAAAAGATTTTTAAAAGAAAAACTGTCATCAGTTAGTTTTCTACCATACCACTAAAAATGAACTAATTTAGCAATTAGTCTACAATAACATTGTAATTTCAGGAGTTTTGCTTGAACAATGTCAACTGCTCAGTGTAATCTGCATCAGACATCTAGCTGCAAAAGTGAAAAACAAACAATTGGCTGTGTCTCAAATAATTCAAACTGTGATTAAAAAGTAGAGTGAATTATACAAATCAGCCTGGGAGATTAAAAGTGAATTTACATTCAAAGCAACAATTAAAGGTTTGTCTGTAGGGAAAAGGATGTCAGTGGATGTCAGTGGATAGTGGGCGGCATGGTGGCACAGTGGTTAGCACTGCTGCCTCACAGCGCCTGAGACCTGGGTTCAATTCCCACCTCAGGTGACTGACTGTGTGGAGTTTGCATGTTCTCCCCGTGTCTGCGTGGGTTTCCTCCGGGTGCTCCGGTTTCCTCCCACAATCCAAAGATGTGCAGGTGAATTGGCCATGCTAAATTGCCCGTAGTGTTAGGTAATGGGTAAAATGTAGGGGTATGGGTGGGTTGCCCTTCAGCGGGTCGGTGTGGACTTGTTGGGCCGAAGGGCCTGTTTCCACACTGTAATGTAATCTAATCTAATATAATCTTAAAAAAAAACAGCAGTACCAAAAGTTGTTTCTTAATTTACAAAAATCAAAATACAGCCAAGTTTGGAAGAAGGATTTTTCCTTTGTACTAAAGAATACTTTGAATGGTCCTCTCCCTACATCACTTTCTTCCTGTCATGGTGAGAACTGTGGATAGTTAAATTAGTACAACTTTCTCCAATTTAAAATGAGTGGACAATGGATAAGTCAGGTATTTGAAAGCTTGTGAAAGCAAAAGGCAAAACACAAAGAAAAACCCTCAGTAATGTGAACTTGATTATTTAAAGCAAATACAAGAGAAAAAAAAAAATCAGACAAACGATCTAGTTTTGTTTAAAGTGAAATTGGTCCAATTCATTTTAAAGGTTCTGTTAGAAAAATGAACCATAACTTGTAAATTAGACAAAAATGTTTCCAAAATTCCAGTACAGCATTATATAGTTATTACATTTTTAATAATACCACATCAATGCTCAGGTTGCGCCACAAATGCATTTAAGTTTATAAATGTATAGCTACCAGCACTATCAGCTTTAATAATTGCTGATAAGTTTATTTATTCCTGTGATTTGTCGTTAAGTCATTAAGCACTGTCTGAAGCTCATGCAAATTTCATTTGAAAAAAGTGGTTTTCTTTGTGGTTAAGTAACAAATAAATTATTTCACATCCTGAAATGCTGTAGGTGCAGCAAACCTGGTTTTAAAAATACAACAACACAAATGCCCTACAGCTGTAATAAAAGCACATAATTACCAAAATATACATCATGGAAGATTGAATAGTTTTCAGCTACTACTTTATTCTTGAATGCTGGAGGGTTAGATTCATTAAATTTCAGTGTTCAACATGGCTGGAGCACACTCACCTCCAAATTACAAGTTTGAGAGTTCTGCACCTACTCTGTGATCCAAACATATGAGAAGGGTGCTACAAGATATATTTTGTTGAGTGGGACGGTAAGATGGGAGGGACTGCTGAGCTGAATCTTGTTTCAAATGAAGCATTGAACAAGGCCCTACTTGCTTATTTTAAGATGCTTAGTCACCAAAGAAAAATCAAGAAATTGTTCCAAATTCTAGGGCAATATTCCTCCCTCAACTATCATTTAATAGTTTCACTGGCTCATTCGCCATAATGCTGGGAGCTCATTGTACAAAAGCAATTATTTTTCCACTATGTAATAATGACAACATTTCAAGTATCTGTTCTATGTTAAATGCTTCAAAATCTCAAGAACTCCATGAAATGGGTCAAACCCAAAGACTTTTACTTTCCAATTCATTCACAGAATGTGGGCGTCACTGGATAGGCCAGCAATTATTGCCCAGAGGGAAGTTTAGAGTCAACCACATTGCTACAGATAGTGAACCAGATGAGTTTTTTGTGACAATTAGCAACAGTTAATATCATTAGCCTCCTAATTCCAGATTTCTGTTGAATTTAAATTCGACTATATCCAATGGCAGAATTCTAACCCGATGTCCAGAACACTATCTGGGACGCTGGATTAATAAGTCTTGCGATAATACCACTAAGCCATCGCCTCCCCGCTGATGGTTACCAAGCCTCATAAAGCAAAGCCTGTGCATGTTAAGTTCTTACTCCTCATCTTCATAATCCAGTGCAACTTTGCAGATTCAGTGACAATAATTATCTTTACAATATCAATAATATATTATTGAGTTAATTGTGCATCCCAGTCCATGCAATGTTTCCCAAACTTTTTCTCATTTGGCACTATTTTGCTTCAAAATTGCTATGACCCCACAGCTAAGAGTGTGCTGGGGGAGGAGTGGGTGGCGATGGTAAACAAAAGCAATGAAACCTGGGATAGTTGGAATTATTTAGTCAACCAGATTTTTAAGTAATAAACACCTACTTTTTTAGAACTGTTAGGTCATACTCACTACTGAAAAACATAGGAATTTGGAGAGACATTGCAGCTGTCAGCACTCATTCTGAAATCTCCAGCACCCATGACCCAAGGTTTCGGGTCACAACCCCCAATATACTGTGGAAAGCCTTCCCACAGATGATCATTTATAACAGAACATGTTAAGTTAGCCATTCACAAAAATGCATAATCTGACGTATAATTGAGAAGTGGTCAAATCTCCTTGCAGAAAGTAGCCATGAAAATCTAAAAACAAGAATGCAATGCTGAAATCTTAAGAACCGAAAACACAATTTTTTTAAAAAACAGTTTAAGTGACTGAAAACATATCACTATAAAAGAATAATTGCTATGTACTTTAAAACTCTATAAACTTAAGTCAATTTGTTTTTACAAATTATCTTTATTGTTCGGCAAATAGATTAACAAAGAATTTCAGATGGGGACAAAAGGAATGTTCTCTGCACCATGTTTTAACGCATGTATTGAAGGTGGGGACATATTGAGCTATTTTACAAAGTGATAGGGAAAGTGCAGGTCAAACCTCCATTAAAGTTAGCGTCAAATCATTCTTCTTGAATGTCAAAATTTTTATGAGAAAAAATATTTATAACTGAATTAAATATACAATTTAAAACTTTATGTATTAAACAACTAATTATTCATCTCACCTTATTCTGCAGCCACGAAACATGCCTGTATCCACTAAGTATGGGCACACAAGTGTCATCTTGATTCCATCTTTATCAGATGCCTTCAGTTCATGGCTCAAGGATTCATGAAATCCTATTGCTCCAAATTTGCTTGCACAGTAATCCTAAATGGCATAATTGATAAAATAGCATACTTAAAAAAAAAACGATGCCAGTTTGATTCATAGACAGATTTACCAGCAACATAAGTGAACAGTCATGGTCTTATACCCAAGACAGTTGTGCTTCTTTGGGAAAAGGAGTGGCAAAGATCCTTAGTCTTATATTTTTAATTTTAGTGATGATCTGCCACCTATCTGAATAGGCACTTGAGGGAGGTGGTGGAAGCAATGGGAGAAAAACCAAGGAGAAATACATTAGTTGAGAAGCAGTTGCAAGGTCTATTAAGAGAGTTTGAACTCAACACATTTGGAAATGTTGGAGAAAGTCAATTTCATGCTGGTAGTATTTTGTACTCAAGTGTTTTTCTTTACATTCAGCAGTAGTGAATGCAATTTTACAAAGTCTATTTAAAGGTTCAGTAAAATTTAATTGGATACTCTAGATGATAGATTCTGCCCATCATCTGGAAGAATGGCTAGAATAGATGGAAGAAGTAATTACATATGAATTATGGGAACATGGGTGTTATATTAGCTGATAGGTCAGATTGATGTGTTTGTAATACATCAGTTCATGTTAATATTCTATTTGGTTGCTTGTGCATAATAAACAGCAGGTGCTTCTTAGAGAAAGTGTAGCCAGACATTATTGCTGTCTTGGGGGATTTGTATAGTCTTGGTATATCTTCACAGCCTCTCTGATGTGTCCTATATGTCAATGTGTGGTGGTTACATTTAGAGTTAAAAGATTGGATGTAGCAATTATCAAGTTAAAGCATGTCTGATAATAACCATTTTACTCCATTTGCTGTGTTTAAACAAGGTTGATGCTCAGAGTTTGGAATGTAAGCTGCAGTCGTTTATCCCAAATGAGGGAGTGAGAGAGCAAGAGAGAGAGAGAGCGTGTGAGAAAGAGCGAGAGAGAGAGAGAGAGAGAGCATGCGAGAGAAAGAGAGAGCGAGAGAGAGAGTGCGCAGGCGAGAAAAACAGGGCGAAAGGACGAAAAAAGGGAAAGAAAGAGAGAATATGAAGACAGAGCATATGTCAAAGAGCTTGCCGTCCACAGATTCTAAGACACTGTCAATGTTTCTTCTGCTTGGCTGAGCAAATTTGTTTTAATTGGAGCATGATGGCACCAACTTTGTAAATGGGCTTACAGCAGTGTACATATAAACAAGAGAACAGCTGACCAGTTGTAAAAAGGGGCCCAATGCAAAGAAGGGGGAATCAAAAGTAAACTCATTACAGGAGATGGGTGGACCATTAAGTATGATTAGTTTTTAATTTTTAAATTAAGCAAATATTGCTTGCCATACTAGTTTCAGAAATTCAGTAGGTAACACAGGATGGAGAAGGAAAGAAACAGACAGGAGTTGGGGCGTACAGTTTATGCTTGAACACTACGTAGCCAAGGAATATTCAACCCTTTAAGGGTGGATAATACAAGTTTCAAAATCAATAACTGAAAAGCGTATGATTACACAAAGCATTCAAATGCATAAGGAAAGCATATTGAAAAAAAAAGGATGAGCTCATATGAAATTCTTCCATCTTTTTCCTCTTCACTGCTGCCATCATCCCTTCATATGGCCCCCTCAACCAATTCAGAAGCTGAAGTGTGTATACTATAGTTTCTGTTAGTTATGTAGAGCAATTTAAGACCAGCTGTTCACAGTTAGGGCAATTTATACGTACAATATACTTTAACTTGAAAATTTACATGTTTGAAAAGACACCAAGACATAACGCATTCAATGCATTACATGTTTCTTAAATGGAGAAAAATAAATATTCCTCCAAGGTGATAATTTAAACTACTAACCTCTACACCAGCGGTGCTGAACAACCCTAGGGAACTTGCCACAGTCACGATATGCCCATGGTTCATTTCCAGCATCTTGGGAAGAAATGCCTTGGCAGTCTAATAAAAAGGAAAAGTCAAAAGTTATCTTCTTTTAAGATCTACACCACAAACAAATTTGTAATTCAGACAGTATACCCAAACAAAAAAAAAATCAAAATTAGACAGTCCTTTTAAAACTTGGAACATGTGGCAGTGAATACAGGCAGCCGAGTGGTTGGTGCTGCTGCCTCAGTGCCAGGGACCCAAGTTCGATTCTAATCTTGGGTGACTGTTTGGAGTTTGCACGTTCTCCTTGGGTTTTCACCAGGTGCTCCCATTCCCTCCCACAGTTCAAAGATGTGCAGGTTAGGTGGATTTGCCATGCTAAGTTTCGCCATAGTGTCCAGGCAAGTGTAGGCTAGGTGGGTTAGCCATGGTAAATAAGAAATTGCAGGGATGGTGGTGGATGCCTCTTGGATGGTTGGTGCAGGCTGAAGAGGCCTTTCGGCCCATATCTGCACTATAGTTTTCATAAAATTATAGAATCCTAAGGTGTTGCCAGGGTTGGAGGATTTGAGCTATAGGGAGAGGCTAAATAGGCTAGGGCTGTTTCCCTGGAATGTTGGAGGTTGAGGGGTGACCTTATAGAGGTTTATAATATCATAAGGGATATGGATAGAGTAAATAGACAAGGTTTTTTTTCCCTGGGGTGGGGGAGCCCAGAACTAGAGGGTATAGGTTTAGAGCGAGAGGGGAAAGCTATAAAAGAGACTTAAGGGGCAACTTTTTCATGCAGAGGGTGGTGCATGTGTGAAATGGGCTGCCAGAGGAAGTGGTGGAGGCTAGTACAATTGCAATATTTAAAAGGCATCTGGATGGGTATATGAGTAGGAAGGGTTTGGAGGCTTATGGGGTGGATGCTTGCAGATGGGACTAGGTTGTGTTGGGATATCTGCTCAGCTTGGACAAGTTAGATCGAAAGGCTTGTTTCCGTGCTGTACATCTCTATGACTAACAGCAATTTAAATAACAATTATTATTTGACAATAAACAAAAATAATTGCTACAATTTTGTAGAACTATTCAAAACATGTTTAAACATTCCTAGAATTGGATGTCCAACATGTAGTAAATAGTTCTGCACTTAAACAATGAAAAGTTACCAGCTGGAAAACGTGTACAATATTGATTCTGTTGCTCTGAATTACAGATTTAAAAAAAAACTTTTACTGAACAAAAATCGAGCAATAACTCCCTCTGTTCATACTAATCGAATTTTACTGAGTATTCATTTCACCTAAAAAATACAGAATCACTGAAATACCAACCACAGGAAACTAAATGTCAAATAATACAGTATTTCTCTCTCCCCTCCCCCCCACCAAAGCCAGGTTCTAAGGTCATATTAATTATGTAAATGAAAGCTGCATTAAGGAAAAACATCTATTTTATAACATAGACTCTTGGGTGCTGTCGTGATCCTTCTGATGCAAAGCGGCACCTATCAGAAAAGTGAGACAGTTCCAAACAATTCACTACATAAATGAATAAATCATTTATTGCAATTGATGTAGTTCATTAAGGAAAACAGTGGTTGTTGTTAAGGGGAGTTACCGAGCCCAGTTAAAGGGAGTTCATATTAAACAGACTGCTATTAAACAAAATGATTCAGCTGTTGTTTGCTGCACTCCATTGCCTTTCAACATTTCCAAGTGAGATTTTATTTTCAATACTATCTTCATTCAGAAGGAGAAAACTAAAAAAAACTTTATTAGGGGAAAGGAGGAGGCTTCCCCTTCCTGTAAGAGGGAGAGGAACTATTAGTTAAAGGTGCACCCCAGATTGAGCCTATTTCACTTAATTCATATTGTTGCTAGAAATAAACTAAAACTACACAGCAACATTTCTGGAATTGGATTGAGTCACAGAGATGTACAGCATGGAAACAAACCCTTTGGCCCAATCCATCCATACCGACTAGATATCCCAACCCAATCTAGTCCCACCTGCCAGCACCCGGCCCATGTCCCTCCAAAAAGTCATAATTGATGGGAGATGGGGACGATCAGTATGTGGTTAATGCATGCTGAAGGAGAAAGGGCATCAAATTTTTGGGACATTCATACTGTTCTGGGACACTTCTGTTCAACAGGGATGGGTTGCACATCAACCAGGTCTCGCAGGTAGGTCCTCTTAAGTGGTTGGGGAGAGTTTAAACTAAATTGGGAGGGGATATGCATCGAAATACAGAAGTAAAAAAAATAAAGAGGTATATGGTGCATAGAAGGAGCTACTATCGAATAATACTAGAAAAAGTGCAGACTAAAGGTTACAAGGAATACAAAGAGTATTTCAATACGCAAGTAAATATGATTAGTAAATTACAAGCACAAATAATTATTTGGAATATGATGCAAAGGCAATCATAGAGATGTGGCTTAAAATTAAAGTTTGGGCATTATATACATTCAGAACAGAGCAAAGCACTCAGTTGCCTGAGACTAGTATAAAATGCTGAACCATAATAAAAGAGCCGATCATGTTGGAATAATCTAACTGAATTTTTTGAAGTATCAGAGAATATTTAAGGAAATGACTTGTATTTAGATTTTAAGAAAATGATGCAGTATCATTTAGAAGGTTAGTCATGTAAAACAGAAGAAAATATTAGACAGAATTGAGGTTCATGGAATAAAACAGGGTCAACGTGGATAAAAATTGTCTTAAAGACAAAAATCAACTCTTTAAATGGCCATTTTATAGATAACTGGAGAATGGTAGATGCTGATGTTCTAAATGCTCTATCATAAATTACTTGGATATTGAAATACAGGACAACATTTCAAAGTTCAATTCCAATTCTAATAGTATGTGATGGCAAACAGTGATGATATCACCAGCTGACTGCAATAGGAGAAAATGGGCGAAAAAAACTAATACAGAAATGCATTTTAGCAGAATGGAAAAAAGGAGAGGCAATATATACATAATGGGGGAAAGTGAGGACTGCAAATGCTGGAGATCAGAGTCAAGAGTGTGGCACTGGAAAAGCACAGCCAGTCAGGCAGCATCCAAGGAGCAGGAGAATCGTGTTTCAGGCATAAGCTCTTCATCAGGAATGATACATAATGGCTGTTCTAAAGAGTGCACAAGGACAAAACGAAACTGGGGGTTCTCAGTCATGGGTCTTTGAAGATAGAAGTATTGAAAGTAATTAGCAAAGCTTAAGGGACCTTGAAATTCATAAAGTAAAGTAGGGAAGCTAATGTTGAACTTTTATAAAAGCTTTGGGCAAGTCACTAGAATGGTGTGTTTATGGTAACCACAGAAGGGTTCTTGGGGACTTGGAGATTTACCTCAATGGTTCTAGGGGTGAGGGAGTATGTTGTCCTAGCACCGCTGGCTGGGCTCACAATTATTGCCTGTACCTAGTTGCCCTGTTAAACTGTTGCAAGTGGACTCAATGCATTTAGGATTTTGATAGCAACACTGAAGGAATGGCAATATTTTTCCAAGGCAGGATGGTGCATGCCTTAGAGAGGAACTTGCAGGTGTTGTTCCAATGCATTTTCCATTCCTTGCCCTTCTAAATGGTAGTGGATTTGGGTTTGGAAGATGCTGTCTAAGGAGTTTTGGTAAATTTCTGCAATGCAGCTTTTAATTCTTTTGGTGCAGATACTTACCATTGGTGGCCGAAGGAATGGGTGTTTGTGAAATGGTGCTAATCAAACACACTCTTGGAGTCAATCTTAGAGTGTTTTATGAGCTGCACTCATCCAGTCAAGTGGAGAGTATTCCCTCACACTCCTGACTTGTGCCTTGTAGACTGGTGGACAGGCTGTGGGGAGTCAGGTAAAGAGTTACCTACTGCAAGACTGCTAATCCCTGAGCTGCTCTTGTAGCCAGTGGTTTTTTTGGTCAGTCCAGTGGAGTTTCTGGACAATAACAACTCTCAGGATGTTGACTGTGGGAGATTCAGTGATAGTAATGCCTGAGTGTCAAAGACTGATGGTTAGATTCTTTGTTGGAGACGGTCATTCCTTGCATGAATGTTACTTGGTGCTTATCAGTCTAAAGCTGGATATTGTCCAAGTCAAAGATATATGCAGTATAGAAAGAGGCCCTTTAGTCTATGCTAACCAACAAACACTAAACTATACTAATCTCATTTACCTGCACTTGGCCCATTGTCTCCTATGCATGGAATTTTAAATCCAGACGCTTCTCAAATGTTGAGACAGTACCCTCTCAGAGAATGTTTCATATTTTTACTACACTCAGAGAGAAAGAAATTCTCAGGTTTCCTACAAACCACTTACCCTTCACCTTAAAACTCAGCCCTGTGGTCTCAACCTATTTCCAAGCCCATTTTCAATTCAGTTTGCCAAGTTGCCTTTGATCCAGTGAGCTCTTACTTTTAGCTCCAGCCTTCCATGTGGAACCTTATCAAAGGCCTTACTGAAGTACATGTAAAAAACTACTCCACTACGCTCAATATGTTTAGCCACCTTTTTCAAAATATTCAATTCAATTAAATAGTTAGACAAAATCTCCCTCTTACAAATTCATGCTGACTATCCTTGCCTTTCTAAGTATTGATTAATCCTGTCCCTCAGAATCTTTACCCAGCAGTTACCTGGTATTGAGCAAAGGACCCACATTAGCTATCCTCCAGGCATCTAGCACTTCTCCTGTGGCCAGTGATGTATTAAATATATTCACCAGGACCATAGCAATTTCCTCCCTTGCCTCCCATAGCAGTCTGGGTATATCTTATCAGGCCCTGGGGAGTTATGCACCTTTATGTCCTCTAAAGCATTTAATTTTTCCTCCTAATTAAGGAGATCTTGCTAGATATTGACAGCTTCAGTATCTGAAGAGCTGTGAATGGTGAATATTCTCCAATCAATAGCAAACACCCCCACTTTTGACCTTATGCACCTGAAGATGGTCAGGCCAAAAATACTCCTTAAAGAATTCTCAAAGATAGATGTTCTGGAAGTCAAGATAACTGACCTCCAACAAGCACAATCTTCCTCTGTGCTTGGTATGACTCTAATCACTGGAGAGTTTTCCCCAGTCTCCGATTGACTCCAGTTTTTCTAGGGTTCTTTGATGCCACATGATCAAATGTAGCCTTGATTTAGCTACACGTTAGAAAAACTAGATTTGATCTCCTTAGGAAGTTGAAGGGTGATCAAATACAGGTGCAATGACAGTTTTAGGTGAACAAAGTTAAAAAGCACACAACAGCAGTCGGTTTATTTAGAAGTATTAGCTTTCAAAGTGCTGCTCCTTCATCAGGTAGCTGTGGAGCAGGATCATAAGACAGAGTTTATAGCAAAAGATCACAAAAGATTTGAACAAACCTAGATTGCTGCCGTCTTTCATCTTTTAGAATGGGTTGTAGGTTTTGGTTCATTAATATGTAAAAAGGATTACCTGGTTCTCTTAGTTGACAATACAAGGACAGGACTAATTTTTTGGCAAGACATGCAGGATGGATGTGAGGGAGAATTTTTTTTTAATAAGATATATACTATAAGTGAATGGTAGGGCCTGGGACACTGCCTACAAAAAAGGAGTAGAAATGGAGACTATTGGTGATGAAAGAAATTGGATCGTCATTTAAAGGAAATAAATGTGCGAAGCTATGGTGTTGGATAGGGGAACTGAAGGGAGTGCTGGGACAAAAACTGAACCACTAAATGACCGCTTTCTATGCCATAATGACTATGGAATTGTCCAGATCCTAGTTGTAAAGAAGATAAAGCACGATTTAAGCAAATGAAAATTAAAGCAAGCAGGCATGTTGTGTAGTTTCTATAAGCTGGACAAATGGATATTTAGTTCTGAATTCACTTAGAGTATTTTGCATTGGTGTCATGAGGCACCAGCATAACTTTTGTCTATTGACAAGTGATTAACTTAAACTATATCTTTGTGATGAATGCATATGTCACAAACCTATTACTGAAGACAAGCATTTCCAATTAGCTAAGCTAATCATAGCTTAATGTTATTCAAAATAATATGTAGATTAATGCCAAGCACACATTGGAAAAAAAAACTATTTCCTTTTCTAACATTGGTTGGAAACATTGAAAAACCAAGTAAATAAAAGGCTACATGCATGCAAAATGCATCTGCTTTTGAGCTCAAACTTACCCTTGGCATCCAATTACACAGCGAAGGATGTCTAATAGTAGTCTCAATTACATCAGTCAGGAGGGCACTGAGTATACCCAACTTTCTTTACATAGCAACATACAAGTCAGGCTTTTAAACCTTGAAAGATCTCTCCAAAAAGGGGTCAACTTACATGCCCAGTTTAAAAATGAAATGCTAGAAGTGGTGTTGCCATTTTCAAATGTCATCTACTTCTGACATAAAAGTTTTGCAACATATCCCATATCACACAATTGATTTCTTTCACCCAGTCAGAAGATGTTCCAGTCAGTAAAATCCACATTTGAGAGGAGAAAAACAGAGGATAATTGCTATTGCAAATATAGCTTGCGAAAGCAGAATATTGAGTTATTCAAAATTCATAATCAAAAACTGACTACAAGGGACAGAAAACTGGGGGTAATCTTGGGAGCTGCAGTTACATAAATAGTTATAATTTTAAAAGTTAGGCAAGCAGAATTGAAGAGGTTAGATTGAAAGAAATTAGTGTTATTTTTTAGCTTAGGTGATATCATTAGTTTGAGGGACTCTTGAAATCAAGATCAAGTGGAAATATATTTTCAATATTAACTGATTGTAAAGCACTGCATTGAATTGGACTTTTAAAATTAAATGCTGCAAATAAAACACTATTGGTATTGATAATTAATCCAGAAGCTTGGCAACAGTACAACATTGTGAAAATACTCAAGAATTGAATTAAGAGTTGAGCCAAGAAAAATGATTAACATTCAGGTTTCCTGTATAAATTATAAGAGATGGGTGGGTGCAGGTACAGGAAGCAAATATTATATAAATCAGAAATATCATGATATAAAAACCCTAGACATTTACTCATGAGTACTCAAACTTATTCAAATTCTGTCATGCTTAATCTTTTTATTACATCTACAGGCACTAAACTGCATCTATTTAAGGCACTGTTTCTGGTACACACTTGTTTGCCAAGTAGCTACATAAAAAAAGGTCATATTAAATAGCTGTTGCCTTAGTCAAGCATATATACATCAATTCTGACACTTCAAAATATTATAAGCAAACAATCTGAGTTCATGTCTTAATTTGTACTTTGAGAAATTGTGGTGTCACTGTTCAGATTACTTGTGAAAGTCTATTAAAATAAGAAGTTCTAAATGCAGGAACAGTCTCACCCCTATAGTTTTCAAGCAAGCAGAGGCAAATGAAAAAAAAAAATATCATAAATCTCAGTTGGGTATGGCAGAGACTTAGAAAAGAATGATGGAAATTCAAAGCCATAGCCACTCTCCTTCACAATTTTTACATACCTGTATTTCCTGGTAGAAGACACTGGATGGCAAGTCATGAATGAGTGAAAATTCCTCAAGTTTAAACACAGGAAGGATGGATTTTGGCTTCCAACATTAATTCCACTCCTTTGTTCCTGCTTCCAATCACCTGCCCTGTCAATAGTTTAGTCTGAAGTCAGGTTATACAAAACTCAAATCGTTCAGCCAAAAACCACACATGGCTGCAACATTACCAGTCTGCCTGCCTCTACTCCTACTGCTGCTTAAAATTTTATTCTCGTCACCTTTTAAAGACTGTCCTCTTGTAGGCTCCCATTGTCTACTACTATAAACTTGAAGTCGGTTGTTCTGATACATTAAATTTTAAAGGGTTCAATTGTAAATGCCTCAATTGCCTTGCCTCATTACATTTTATTTGAAAACTTAAAACAGCCTTGCACCTACCACCACATTAAGAGATTCTTGCCCTCTGTATTTACATCCTTCCCATGAAGACTGTGCACTTACTTCATCCAAACATTAGAGAGAAGAAAAGCTTATTTTGTTATTACCGTATACTTCCAAAAATCTCAACTTGTTAATTGCAACTCAAAAGATATTTGCACTGACTAGGTTTGAAACAAGATTCAGCAACTGAACTGAACATTAAGTTTTAAAGACATACCCACAATGGGCCCCAGCTTGGAGTAAATTGTAAAAACATCAACTGGAAAAAAGGAACATTTATAATGCTTTGATTTTGCTGTTAGAATAACCTACCAAAAATTGTAGGGAGACCAAATTTTGACTAGAAATCATTTATCACAATAATGAAGTTTATTGATGAAATACTATGGCTTTTACTTAGTAAACTCAGTCAAAAAGCAAGTTACAATATCTATAATCTACAATATATAGCATCTATAACTTGTATTAAAAAACATCCAAAGGTTCTTCAAAACAAAAGTCGTGCTTCTTTTGGTAACAAAGAAATCAAAGATTTTCCTTGAAGCATTTTCATCAGGTATAAAATGAAAAGGTGACTACTGATGATCAACTCTTTTCTTTCACAAACCTGACAACAAAATAGATCATGGACATCCACTACCAAAACAGCTAAGACTCCAATTCAAATATTCCATTTGGCATTATTCAGTGTTACAACTCAAGTATGACTGGAGATGCTGAAATCATCAAAATGGGTAAATGAGCATAGAATGGTTTCTGGCCATCTTTCCTACTTGGATAATGGCACAGTCAAGTTTCAAATAAAAGACACTAACTGGCTATTCACAAAGAATATAGAGTTAGCTATTATACCTAAGGGCTGTGGAAATATAGCAACCTAACTCGAGAAACTAAAAACAGAAGTATTGGAACCATAGCAATTGCTCTAAGTGCATGTTACAGTCAGGAAAGAATTCAGAGCAGGCTGATTAAGGTGTATGGGGAAAAAAGCTAGTCATAGTACAGGTATATTAAGACAAGAAAAGATATTATGTAATAATAGAGATCCTGGTCCAAGTGTCAAATGTATTGTCAACATCTGAAATGAATCTTTATTTCAGTGAACCTAAAGGATTCATTATGAAAACTTCTGTTTTATGCGACGAGGCAATGAGACTGGGAGAAATACTGATGTGTCACTCCAATAAGGGCATAATTCCCTTTCTACATTTGTGACTAAATAGTAACAGTATATCATGCTGACAAAATGAATTAGGCTAGTTCACAAAAAATGTCTTATCCACTTTTACCAAAAGCACGATCAATTATTGAGATGGCTAAACTCAAACCATTTAGATCCCAGCAAAGTGGACTGTATTTCTAAAGTTTTCTTAAAAAAACACGTTGCCCGATTTTTCTTTTACTTACACATTTGTAAGCTTATAACAAACTATAAAATCATAAATAAAGTATACTACACCTTTTTCTCATGTTACAAGTCCAGGTTTGGCTAGCATTCATTTTTAAATGTAATGTGCTCTCAAGATTGCAAGAGAAGGAATAAGGAGGAAGCAACAAATCTTATACAACTTCAAGAGATTTATCACACAGCACTATAACATATTTTCATATTATTCTTTGCAGAATATTTTCTAGGAAACTAGTG
The DNA here is from genome assembly GCF_004010195.1 of Chiloscyllium plagiosum. Taxonomy (NCBI): domain Eukaryota; kingdom Metazoa; phylum Chordata; class Chondrichthyes; order Orectolobiformes; family Hemiscylliidae; genus Chiloscyllium; species Chiloscyllium plagiosum. The sequence continues at coordinate 127,225,686 of NC_057713.1, forward strand.
TTCACAGCACAAACTTGTTCTTCTGTATAATAGTAGAATATTAGAATAATAATTAGTAGAATCAAAGAGGAGCCATAAACCTTCTGAGCCTGCTTCACCATTTAATAAGATCACGGGGGTCATATTAATAAGATTAGGGACTTTTCTCCAATAACCCTCAACTCCCAACAGTTCTAAATCTCATTACCTGAATATATTCAAAGCCAGCCTCCTTGGCTCTAAGATAAAGGTTCCAAATAATTACCATCCTCAGAGTACTGAAGAGGAAGAATTTCTCTTAAGTGGGTGACTCCTTATGCTGAAACCATGGCCGCTGTTCTAGATTCCCACATAGCAAAGCATGCTTAGTATTCCACTTACTATCTTAGAAAAAGATCATTCCTCCACTCTCAAGAGCAGAGACTTTATTCAACTTTTCTGTATAATGTAATCTTTTTCTGAGTACAGAATGTTCAGAGAAAGGAAGATCAGAAAGGATAGTAAACACCAACAAGAGATGGGGTTAAGAGACGAGATGCAGTTTGGGGATTTGGTGGAAAAAAGATTCCAGAGGGATGTGGGTATCTGAGTTGTTACAGCTTGCATTCATTATTGCCCGAGAGGGAGAAAAACAAGTTTGTTGCTACAACGTCAAATAAGCTGAAGAATGAAGTGGAACTGGGGAGGGGGAGTTAGGACAGCTCTGAGATGGCATGAGATGATGCCAATGGAGAGAGAGCCATTCAGAGTGCGCATATGACGGTGCATGGCACTGATTGTGGATTTCAGGATATGGAGAGAACAACCGTCTAACGAGTGTTGTACATCACGGGTGTGATCCTGAGTGGATTCAAACATGAAGGATGAAATTCAGTTGGAATCCATTTGGGAAGAGTTAGAGTTGGAGGCAGTCACTAATGAGTGAGATGTGGCTGTGCAGGAGTTTTGGCAAATACCTTATCAACCACAGGAAGTGAGAACAAAAGTAATGATGTTTAACAAGAAGAAAGATTGAGAGGACAGAGGGGCAGAACTTCAAGGAGAACGTGTCTGGAAGAGATGTGCAATGATTTAAAGATGCTGGAGATCTGAAATAAAAACAGAAATTGCTGAAGAAACTCTGCATTTATGGATGTGATGATGTTGAAGTGCCTGTGTTGGACTGAGGTGGACAAAAAGTTAAAAATAATACAACACCAGGTTATAGTCCAACATTTGTTTGGAAGTACTAGCTTTCGGAGTACTGCTTCTTCATCAGGTAGCTGTGGAGCTGAATTCTGCTCCACAACTGCCTGATGAAGGAGCAGTGCTCCGAAAGCTAGTACTTCTAAACAAACCTGTTGGACTATAACCTGGTGTTGTGTGATTTTTAACTTTATGGATGTGGACATTGCTGGCTAGGCCAGCATTTATTGTTCATTCCCTAGTTGCCCAAAGAACAGTGGAGAGTCAAACACATTGCTATGGTTCTAGGGTCACATGCAGGTCAGACCAAGCAAGGGCAGCAGTTTCCTTCCCTAACAGGGCATTAGTGAACAAGATGGGTTTTTTGACAATTGTCAATGGTCCCATGCTTATCATTAGACTCTTAATTCGAGATTTTTATTGAATTCAAATTCCAATTCCATCAGCTGCTGTGGCAGGATTTGAGCTCAGGTCCCCAGAACAATCCAAAGACCCAGGCAATAATATACTTGATATACAAGTGTTTGATGCACAGTGGATGCCCAAATCAACTTAAAAAATATAAATTGACACCTGAAGGGTGACCAAACCCGAAACATTAATTCTGCTTTCTCTTTCCCAGATGCTGCTAGAGTTTTTCCAGCAATTTCTGATTTTGCATCTGTCGTTCTTTTTTTTGTTACAATTGATCAAGTCCTGTGCTTTTCTTTGTTTTAATCTAGTTTCTTGGGCCTATCTTCAGAACGGAGCTGTAAATCAAAAATCTATTTACTATGTAAATTGCTTTTGAAAGGATCAGTGCACTAACAGAATGGAAGATACGAATAACTAGCAGAAATGTATAAACTGAAAGCAATTTATTGGGTGAATGTGGCCTTGGGCCCTCCAATACACAAAATGTGTTAAAGCAAACAAGGCTCCTGATCCTAGTTCAGAGACCTTCGGCTGTTGTTACACACAAAGCACTCCAGTTTCTGCTTATAGCTGATTAATTCACAAAAGTGAGAAGATTTATTTTGCTGCTTTGCACCTCTCTTAATTAATTTTCCTGTTACATCTTTACCAGGAAGAATAGGGATCAATTTTAAAAAAGCATGCTGATCACAGCTGTAGTGTCACTCCACATTAGTGCAACAATGTTTAAACAGACGTCATTTTCAAAAAGCCACCTGGATTTCATTAGCTTCAATTGTTTTTCTAGTATTCCCAGCAATACCAAGAAGTCAGTCATGTTAGGATTTATAAGAAACAGCTTATTAATAGTTCAGAATGCTTACATTTCAGTACTGTTAAAGCAACAAGAAAGGAGTCCATTTGCCAGAGGCAGTCAGAATACACTTCCACGGGACGGGTTTGAGGTACAATCGGCAACGTGCACCAATTTATACTTCTATGTACCTGTCTCATATGCATTTTTATAAACATTTTTCTTGCCCATTGCAGTTAGTCTCACGAGTTTATTTTCCACAATTCTAATTCCACAGAAAGAAAACCTTTGCGTCTTGTCAGAAAATCCCTACTGTAGATAGAGGCAATTTATATGAATTTGTAAAGGCAAGGACTGATTAGGGATAGTTAACATGGCTGTGGGAAATCATGATGCTCAAACCGGATTGAGTTTTGGAGGACGTAACCAAAATGTTTGACGAGGGCAGAGTGGTAGACATTATCAATATGGACTTTAGTAAAGCCTTTGGCAAGGTTCTGCATGGTAGACTGATTAGTAAACGTTAGATCACATGGGATTCAGGATATGCTTGTTAATTGGGTAGAAAAATACTTGACGATAGGAGTCAGAGGGTGATGATGGAGAGTTGTTTTTTCAGACTGGAGGCTTGTGACCAGTGGTGTTCCACAGGAATCAGTATTAGATCTGCCGTTTTTTTTATCATTTATACAAACGATTTGAATGAGAATATAGGAGGCATGGGTTGGTAGGTTTGTGAATGACACCAAAATTGGTGGTATAGTTGACAGTGAAGGTGGTCATCTAAAATTACAAAGAGATCTTGATCAATTGGGCAAATGGACTGAGGAGTGACAGATGGAGTTTAATTCGGATAAATGCAAGGTATTACATTTTGATAAAGCAAACAAGGGCACAACTTATTCAGCTAATAGTCGGGCCATGGATAGTGTTGCATCGGGTTCAGTAAGTAGTTCTTTAAATGTTACGTCACAGATAGACAGGTTGGTTAAGGAGGTCATTTAGTGTGCTTGTCTTCATTGCTCAGACCATTGAGTATAGGAGTTGGGACGTCATGTTGAGGTTTTACAGTGCACTAAAGGTGGTCTCACCAATGTCATCTGTACAGTTCTGGTCACCCTGCTATAGAAAGGATATTATTAAATTGGAGAGGGTTAAAAAAAGATTTACCAGGATGTTGCCAGAATGGGAGGATTTGAATTAAGGAGAGACTGGGTGTTTTTTTCAGTGGCAGGTTAAGGGGAACCTTATGGAAGTTTATAAAATCATGAGGGGCATAGACAGGGTGAACTAGGTTAAAGATATTTTCCCTAAGGTAGGGGAGATCAAAAATGGGGAGGCATATTTTTAAAGGTAAAAGGAGAGAGATTTATAAGGGTCCTGAGGGGCAACGTTTTCCACATTGTGGTTTGTTTCTGGAATAAACTGCCAGGGGGAGTGGTAGTTGTAAGTACAGGTACAGGTACAGTCACAACATTTTAAAAAAGTCATTTGGACAGGTACAGGAATAGGAAAGGTTTTGAGGGACATGGGCCAAACGCAGGCAAGTTGGACTAGTTTATTTTGGGAAACTTGGTCAGCATGGACAAGGTAGACCGTGGAGTTTTCTTGAAGTAACAAAGAGGATTGATGAGGGCAGAGCGGTATTTATGATCTATACGGACTTGAGTAAAGCGTTCAACAAGGTTCCCCATGGGAGATTGGTTAGCAAGGTTAGATCTCACGGAATACAGGGAGAACTAGCCATTTGGATACAGAACTGGCTCAAAGGTAGAAGATAGAGGGTGGTGGTAGAGGGTTGTTTTTCAGACTGGAGGCCTGTGACCAGTGAAGTGCCACAAGGATTGGTACGGAGTCCTCTACTTTGCATCATTTATACAAATGATTTGGATGAGAGCAAAGAGGTATAAGTTAGTAAGTTTACAGATGACACCTAAATTGGAAGTGTAGTGAACAGCAAAGAAGGGTACCTCAGATTACAACAGGATCTTGACAAGATGGGACAATGGGCTAAGAAGTGGCAGATGGAGTTTAATTCAGATAAATGCGAGGTGCATTGGGAAAGCAAATCTTAGCAGGATTTATACACTTAATGGTAAGGTCCTAGGGAGTGTTGCTGAACAAAGAGACCTTGGAGTGCAGGTTCATAGCTCCTTGAAACTAGAGTCAAAAGATAGATACGATAGTGGAGGGCTTTTGGTATGCTTTCCTTTATTGGTCAGAATATTGAGTACAGGAGTGGGAGGTCATGCTGAGGCTGTACAGGACATTGGTTAGGCCACTGTTCGAATATTTCATCTATCGGAAAGATGTTGTGAAACTTGAAAGGGTTCAGAAAAGATTTACAAGGATGTTCGGAGAAAGTGAGGACTGTAGATGCTGAAACTAACACAATTTTGCTATGTCAACCCTTGGCAAATAAACTGTAAAACTTATTGAATAGAGTCCAATTGAGTACCTGCCTTTAAGCATTAGAAATGCATTAGTGTAAATTAACAATGAAATTCTGCATCTTAGAACAAAAATCTATTAGTTTTTCTATACAACAGACATTTCCAAAAAAATATTTTAAATTCCTCCTTTTATACAGTTAAAGGAAAAAGCATGTTTAGTTTTTCACTTGCTCTAATTAGTAAAAAAACTTAATCTAATTATTTATTTGGTTCAGTAGCAATATCAAGTGAGCTTGCTCCTTCTCCACTTCCAGAAAACATATTATGAATTAGGTCTTCTGATTGTTGCAAGGATCTTGTGTGGCATGTACTTTACTGTATGATGTTACTTTACATAACAGGAAAACAAGTTTGCTAAAGGCCATCCTCAGCCTAAGTGCTTTCCACCCAGACAATAACAATGGATGGCTTTGGTTAAACATTCTGCTCAGAAAGGTTTGAAGTATTATCAGTTCTTATAAGCATTATATTGGACCATGTAAATCTAGCGAACTTTATTGAAAAGACTGCTCAGATTGTCACATGAAAATATTAGGTTACTTGCAATACGTTTTAAAGACATAGACAGAATACACTGATTGGAAGGCATAAATAAAAGTATACCTCTAGGCATCCAAACTGAAATGTTCCTTACACATGCCATACATATCAACAGCTAGATCCCTTGCCTGGCAAGATTGATTACTCACAGGGACAGCAAAAATGCTGTGCTATCAACATTGCATTTGCTCTGTCATTTGGCATCTAATCAAATTGCTCAAATAATACATAATTGTAAAATAACTTGGTCAGCGGAGCCATCTCAGACCTCCAGCAAACACCATTATCTTCGACTAGCTTTCATTAAAGTAGAATTCGGCATCAATGTCTTCCCAATTGTTTTACCACAAACTGGCCAATTAAAGTACCATATACTTTTTTTTTGGTGCATTCTAAAACACTAGTGCAATTTGTACTTAGTATTGATTTAATCTGATGTAAAGCTAGGGGAAGTAAAACAACTTACCTAGACATTATCATTCACAAAACGGGTAACAGGAAAGAAAGAAACTTTATAATAGGTTATCTCGTTTCAAGAATATTAAAATTCAACAGCACCTCCAGTTTACCAGTGCAGTCTTGACTATTTGATGAACAATGTTAGATGCCAAAGACCTCAAGCCAGACACAAGGGTCATGGTTTACATGGCAGTAGTGCTACCAGCACTGAGGATGCAGTGGAGATCTTGATCACGAACAACAGAAACCTCAATGTCTTGAGAAAAGCCCTGGTGATGCCTCTGCAAAATAACTGGCAGAATAGGCATTCCAGTATTAGTAGCCCCTCTCAGGCCAGTTTCAAGACACTATTTACATTCAATCAGTTGCAATGGGCAGGTCACATGTCTATAGCCTATGGACAAAGACTTCAAAAACAAACTGTCAATAGCTTTGTCACAGCAAACAATTACCAGGAGGGCAGAGGAATGGCTTTTAGTATATCCTCCAAATCCTAGTGAAAATAAAATGCAAAATCCTCTCTGCCTTATCAAAATAGTCTCAACTAAGTCCACCCAAATTGGAAAAGAAGTGTGCACAAAAGATGCCAATCATTTTAAGTGCCTCTAACAGGCCCAGATGGAGGTAAGGCACATATAACAGAAAGATCATGCCCAAACCTCAGCATCCCACCCACCTCAAACAGCAAGAGGTGCCGATCTAGCTATTCAGTCACCATAGGACAACACTGGAGTGAAAGTCATTCTTGGCTCCAAGGTATAATTGCAGCTGTACTCAACAATATTTGCAAGCATCTGACATTTTAAAAATAAAATGGTGCAGAAATTCAGCAGGTCTGGCAGCATCTGCTCTGAAGGGTCACTGGGCTTGAAACGTGAATTCTGCTTTTTCAGCAGATCTGGTAGTATCTGTTTCTGGATCAGTGGTGCTGGAAGAGCATAGCAATTCAGGCAGCATCCGAAAAGCTTCGAAATCGACGTTTCAGGCAAAAGCCCTTCCCAAAACGTCGATTTCGAAGCTTTTCGGATGCTGCCTGAATTGCTCTGCTCTTCTAGCACCACTGATCCAGAATCTGGTTTCCAGCATCTGCAGTCATTGTTTTTACCTGGTAGTATCTGTGCAGAATTTGTCCTGCAATGTCTGCCTTTCGTTTCAGATCCTTAACATCTGTAGTTCTTGTTTTATTCTGCTATTTTAACCCTCTTGTCCCCCAAAGATTGCGTTATTCGTAGGTAGTTCTTAGGATTTGACAGCTTTTAAAACTGAAGTATCGCTTTCCTAATTTAAAATAAATTCTCCTATAGAACATGAGCATCACTGCTGGCATTTGTTGCCCATCCCTAACTGCCTGCAGTGTATTTAAATCTGGAGGGACATGTAAGGATGGCAGAGTTTCCTTCCTAAAGGGCATTAGTGAACCAAATTGTTTCCCCTAATGATAATCAACAATGGTTTGTGGTCGCCATGAGGTTAACTTTATCTTCAAAGATTTTATTAAATTCAAATTTTATCTGCCATTTTAATATATAAGTGCAGCCTGGGGATCCGGATTACTAGCCAATGACATAATCAGAATAACACCACATACCTGCAAAGGTTTAGCAGCTTTTTGTCTTTCTTTCCTCTTTGATCAGCAAAAGAGAATAAAGTTATAAAAAGTATAAAGAGAGTTTGTGTTTTCATTTCTTTAGTTTGAACTTAACATTTTCTTCAGAAGGTTGGCAAGTAACAAAGGCAATACTATCTTCCCCTCTTCCCCTTGTCTTGCCCAAAGGAAGTTCTCAAATGATCAAAGTTCCAATTCTACCATAAAATTTTAGACATGATCTTTCCTGTTCTGTCAATATAGTTTCATCTTCAGTAACTTTGTTGACAATAGCAAGGTCAAGAAAAATACTTGCATCTATTTTTTTAAAATTCACTCATGAGACATGAGCATTGCTGGCTGAACTATCCCTAGTTGCCCTTGAAAAAGGTAATAGTGAGTTGCTTTCTTGAACCACTGCATCCATGTGCTGTAGGTAGACCCATAATGTTGTTAGGGTAGGAATTCATGAACTTTGACCAAAATACACAGAAGGAATGGCAGTATGTTTCCAGGTCAGCGCTGAGAGTGGCTTGGAGGGGAACTTCCAGGAGGTGGCGTTCCCACGTATCTGCTGTCTTTCTCCTTCTAGTTGGTTGCGGGTTTGAAAGGTGCTGTCGAAAGGGGCCTTGGTGAATTGCTACAGCGCATCTTGTAGATGAAGTGAGTGCATATTTGTGGGTATGATGCCAATGAAGTGGGCTACTTTGTGCTGGATAGTGTCAGGCTTCTTGAATGTTGTTGGACCTGCAATCCTCCAGGCAAGTGGCAAAGTGCTCTGTCACACTCCTGACTTGCGAACAAGGCTTTCGGAGTCAGGAGGTGAAAGTTACTTACTGCAGTATTCCTAGTCTCTGACCTGCTCTTGCTCCCAGTCTATTGGTTCAGTTGAGTTTCTGGTCAATGGTAACCCTCAAGATGTTGATAGTGGAGGATTAAGTGACAGTAATGCCATTGAATGTCAAGGCAGTGGTTAGATTGTCTCTTACTGGAGATGGTCATAGCCTGGCATAAGTGATATTCTTGTTATTTGGCACTTGTCACCTCAAGCATGGATACTGTCCAGATTTTGTTTCATTTGAACATGGACTGCTTCAGTATCTGTTGAATGACAAATTATGCTGAAATTAAGTATTGCACAATGAACATTCCCACTTAAATTCCCTTTACCACTATTGAGCCAATCTGACCAGCAAATCTATGTTGCTTTATTATCTCAGGCTTTCCTCTTTGTTGCTTATGACACCACCAATGTTTTGCATTTGCAGACTTACTGACCTTCTACATTCATGTCTAAAACCAATAAAATGTATACAAAGGGTTCAGCATCTAACTTTGTAGTGTGCCACTGGCTTTCAGTCACAAAACATCTTTTGACCATCTCCCTCTGCTTCCTGTCACTCAGTCATTTGGATCAAATTTGCCAAATTATCCTGGGGATGCCATGGGCTCTTGACTAGTCTACATAAGACTTTGTCAAAAACCTTACAGAAGTCAATTTAGATTGTGTTACCTTCATCTACACACTTATTCACGTCCTTGAAAATTTCAATCAAATGTTAGCCAATGATATCTCCCTTACAAAATCATCCTGACCAGCTTCGCCTTTCAAGTGGAGATTTTTCGATCCCTCAACGTTTTCCAATAGTTGCTCTACCAGATGTCAGATTCACTGATCTGTAGTTTTTTGCTTTATCCTTATCACTTCTTGAATAATGGAAGGTATGTGACTATATTGTATCCATTGGTTCCAGTTACGTTTTTGCCCATTTAAATTTAATCAAGATTTAGTAATTTTATATTTTCATTCACAAAAATGTACTCAGGATTTACTAATTTTTTTTGAATAATTGGTAAATCTATAAATTTCTATTCCATCGCATTAGTTAATAAATTTGGTGCATAGTAGAGACCGTCACAGTTCCTTGTGGGAAACTCTGGACACATTTACCAATAATTGAAGAGGGCAGTCAAACATAGCGGAGTATGTAGATCTGCTGTGCTGTGTCAAAATTGCAGTCACAAGTGTCTTCCTTGAGTGGTTCCCTGTGGTGCTGATAATCTAACTACAAAGCTGAAAAAACCTAAGACGGCTATAGTCCAATCCACATCCAACATCCTGCTGTGAAAATTGTGCTCATATTTTGACAAGTGAGACTTTCCACAACATTCTTAAAAAGTATTAATTTACTTCATTTCCTAAAGTTAACAGATCCTTTAAAAATTTCAGGATCTGGAATTTTGTCAGAAACTAAAATTATTTCTTGGGCCACACTGTGCACTAATTTTGTTGAAATCCATTAGTCTCATATATTGTGTAGAAACAAGGGAAAGATGCATTGCTGCCACTACTTTCCATTATCTCTATTGTCTGCTATCGCTAAGCCAATTTTTTTCTCAACTGGCAATATTTGTTCCTTTATTCTTTCATGAACATCACTGGCAAGGCAGCATTCAATACACATTCCTATGTTCCCTGGTAGGCCACTGCAGAGAGTTGTTAAGAATCAACCATATACTGCTGTTGGTCTAGAATTACATATAGGCTAAACTGCACAAGGACAGTGATTTCTTTCCCTTAAAAAAAAAGGAAAATTATTAACCAGATGAGTTTTACAATCAATTCTAGTTTAATAATTTCTATTGCTGGAGGTTAGCTTTCAATTCAGATTTATTAATTGAATTTAAAATTTCAATAGCTGCTGTGGTAGGATTTGAAGCCACATCCCAGGAGCACAAACCCCTGGATGTCTAATTCAGTGACATTACTGCTATGCTATCATGTCTCTCAAGAGACTTGATAATTTGTCTTCAACTTGAGCCAATAGTTTCTTTTAGGGTTTTGTGGTTGTTGTTTGCATGAACTTCCAGAAGCAATCTGGCATTCTCCTGTCCTCTACTTCATTCATCTTTCCAAAAAATTCATTTCAGGTTTATTCTTCTATGAACCACCCTTTACATATCCATTCACTGAGCTGACAGATGAGCAGCATTTAACCAATGAAAAGCCTCATCATTGGCTTGTACAGACAAGATGAACCCAATAGCTTGCTGACAAAACAGCCTCAAAAAAAAAAGGATTGGAGACAAGCCTCCCATGAATCAAAGAACACAGAGCAGTCACTCAACCATACTGGCAGCCCTGAAAGTTCTTTGCAATCTGTATTCCTTTTATGTTTAACAGTAGTATATCGTTGACTTAACAACTCGCTGCAGTGGCCTACCAGGCCACTCCATTCAAAGGAACATTAGAATGGGTATTGAATGCTGCCTTGCCAGTGATGCCCATATGTCATACTATACTTACTTCTAATATGCTTACTTTCCAAGCACAGCAGCAAGAGAGCAGAAAGAGTAAAGTAGGTAATGCTGAACTGGGTGTTTTCAATTTTGGGATGGTGGGTGGGAAGCAGTGCAGTTTACATTTCCAAAGCTTGATGTTTGCAAGAATTTCCTGAAATTACTTTCTTTACCAGCTAAATTCACATTAAAAATGTTCAATTGTCCCACACATCTCTATGCGGTGGTAGAATGCAATCAGTTAACCGTTCTCCACTCGATCACGATGTTAATATTTCACAAGAATTTCAATTTTGGCTTTCTGTCTTGAAAGGACAGTGAATGAAAAAAGGGATGACACAGACTTTATTTTTTTTTGTAAAAGTGCAAAAAACTCAACCAATTCTAGATTCTGGCTCATTCAACTTCTTTCCCACTGAATAGATTTTGATTCATAAATCTAGACAGCATATTTGACATAGCCAAAATGAGAGATTTTAACATTTACTCACTCAAGATAAAATTTTAATTTCAATTAAATATGTAGAACAATCCAAGTTCTTCATTATGAAAAGACAAATGCATTCAGGCAATTTACCAACAAGAATCTAATTAACGTTCAGCAGGGGGCAGCACGGTGGCTCAGTGGTTAGCACTGCTGGGTTTGATTCCCACCTCGGGCAACTGTCTGTGTGGAGTTTGCACATGCTCCTGGTGTCTGCATGGGTTTCCTCCAGGCGCTCCGGTTTCCTCCTACAATCCAAAAGATGTGGGGTAAGGTGAATTGGCTGTGCTTCATTGCCCAGAGTGTTCCGGGATGTGTATGTTAGGTACGTTTGTCAGGGGTAAATATAGCGGTAGGGGGGATGGATCTGGGTGGGTTACTCTTCAGAGGGTCGGTGTGGACTTGAGCCAACGGGCCTGTTTCCACACTAGGGATTCTAGATCCTCAATCATGTCGGCATCTGACAGTTCCTGATCTTATTCTTTTAAATTTCACTTCTTTAAGATACTTGCACAGAAATATACATTATTCAGTATAGTTGAAAATTGCCATTAAAAAAATATGCAAATTGGTTTTAAACTTATTGACTAGAAAATGTATTTAAAAAAAAAGCGAAAATTGACTCTGCCCTTGCTTTAGGGTCAAATAATGTTAGATTTGAAGAAAATACTCAACAGTTGAATAAAACAGAAAATACCCAGCAAGCCAGGCAACATTTGTAGAGGAGAATTTCTAGCATTTTTGTTTTATGTTTTTAACACATTATATTTTGTTTTTGTTTCATAAGAAATGCCTTTAAAAACTGAAAGTTCTAAGTTACTAAGTTGTCAGTTGGGGAAGTAAATAACAACTATAATCACCGTCTTGGGACAATTCCCAGAGCATAATCAACAAATGATTGCAGAGACTGGTAACAGCAGCTATGTTTTCTACAGTATACAAACTATTCTTTTGCCATTTAATAATACCTCCTTTGCAAAAGAAAAAGAGGCTGTAGATTTACAAAATGCAGAAGACATCAATGTGGACATATTTCCAACATCATCTCTTGCACAAGCAATGCTAACAAACCTATAATGCAATGGGAACATTGCTATCACCTCATTAAATATGGGAGATAAATAAATAGAAGAATGAACTTATATTTTAAAAATGCAGATCACATCCTTGGAGTATCCAAAATTTATTGAAGCAGATGCAGTTCCACAAATAATACATTCAGAATAATCAGATAAGTCAGTTTTCAAAAATATGGTGAACTCTCTGCTTTCCTATTCCTAGAGCTTTCTTTTGGATAAAAAGATTTACCCATTTGTTCAAGTGGATTCTAAAAAAAAACAGTAAGAATAATTAACTCAAGAAGAAAATCATCCAGTTAAGATGCAAACGTTGGCAGGAGAAATAGCGATTGAACAACAAGTTACTTTTCAAAGAGAGATAGTTGAGGCACAAAGTAATTTTCCCACAAAAAGCAAAGACAGGATGAATAAGTCCCAGAGCTCATTGAAAGTAAGAAATTATGAGGCTGTCATGACCCGCTGGGCTCGCATGCCATAACTGAACCCTGTAATTTAAAGAGGAGTACCAAATGTTAATGAACACACAGCACCCCAATTTATCTTATGTTCAGATCAAGTTTAATAGAAATCAAAGATCAGGTTTAATTATTATAAGCAATTATACTAAAATTATAGATAAACAGATAAACTACTGACATTTAACAATAATTAAAATTCTGATCCACTTACACACACACACAAAATATATTATTTGTGGAAGGTGAAAAAAAATCCAGAAAGCCAGCTCAGTAATCTCTGCTTCCCGATGTTAACACGATCCTTCTTCAGCTGGTTGAACCCTTGTTTTTCAGGTTATCCTTCTCTGGAAACTTTCAGTGGTTTGTAAGCGACTGATTCACTTCAAAAATGTCTTTTGAATCGATAAATCAGACATAACTCACACTAACTACCGCAGAAAAGGAACCGAGTTTCTTCAAATTTAAACTGAGCTTTTTATTAAAACTGCAGAGAATAACCAGCTTCTGTTTAGTTCCAATCTTCCTTTGATCCAGTACTGGTCCCAGGATTATAACCCAGTCACAGTGAAGGAACAACGATATATTTTTTCAAGTCAGGATGGTGAGTGGCTTACAGGGAACGTGAAGGTGATGTTCCCATGTATCTGCTGTGCACCTATAGATAGAAGCAGGAGGGTGAACTGAGCATTGGTGGTGGAGGGAGTAGATGCGGTACCATCAAGCAGGTTGTTTTGTTCTGGATGGTGTTAAACTTGAATGTTGTTGAAGCAGTACTCAACCACGGCGGCACAGTGGCTAGCACTGCTGCCTCACAGCACCAGGGTCCCAGGTTCAATTCCAGCCTTGGGCGACTGTCTGGGTGGAGTTTGCACATTCTCCCAATGTCTGCGTGGGTTTCCTCCAGGTGCTCCAGTTTCCTCCCACAGTCCAAAGATGTGCAGGCAAGGTGAATTGGCCATGCTAAAATTGCCCATATTGCTAGGTGCATTAGTCAGAGGGAAACAGGACTGGGTGGGTTATTCTTCGCAGGGTCGATGTGGACTGGCTGGGCCGAACAGCCTGTTTCCACACTGTGGAGAATATAATAAAAAAAACAGGTGAGGATCTTTGCAATGCATCTTGAGGATGCACACTGCTACTACTAAATATCAGTGGTGGAGGGACAGCGTGTTTGTGGATATGGTGCCATTCAAGTTGGTGGTTTGACCTGAATGGTATCAAGTTTCTTCAGTGTTGTTGTTTTTGCATGTATTCAGGCAAGTGGGAAGTATTCCACCACTTCTGACTTGTGCCTTGTAGATGATGGACAGGCTTTGGGGGAGTCAGGTGGTGAGTTACTTACTGCCGTATTCCAAGCTTCTGACCTACTCATGTTTATGACAAGTCCAGTTGAGCTTCTGGTCAATGGTAACCTCCAGGATGTTGATAAGGGAGAATTCAGTCATGTAACATCATTGCCTATCAAGGATGGTGGTTAGATTATCTCCTACTGGAGACAGTAATTGTCTGGCATTTGGGTGGTATGAATGTTACTTACCATTTGTAAGCCCAAACCATTGTTGAACAATTCCATTTCTGATCTTATGATGGAAAGAAAGTCATTGATGAAGCAGCTGAAGATGGTTGGGCCTAGGACACTACCCTGACGAACTCCAGCAGAAGGGTCCTGGAGCTGAGATGACTGACCTCCAACAACCATGACCATCTTCCTATGTGCCAGGTATGACTCCAACCTGGAGAATCTGCTCACAGTTTTGCTAGGGCTCCTTGATGCTCCATTCAGTTGAATGTTGCCTTGATGTCAAGGGCTGTCACTTTAGCCTCATCTCTGGAATTCAGTGCTTTTGTCTATCTTTGAACAGTGTTTGTAATGAAGTCAGAAGCTGAGTGGCCCTGGGGGAACCTAAATTAAGTGTCACTGGGCAGGTCGTTGGTGAGATGCTGCTTGATAGCACTTCTATCACTTTACTAATAATCAAGAATAGACTGATAGGGCAGGAATTGGCGGTGTACACAGGACAGACCTGGGCAATTTTTCCACATTGTCAGGTAAATGCCAGTGTTATAACTGCACTTGAACAGCTTGGGGAAAAATAATTTCTGAACCACAAGGTCCTCAGTACCACTGAAACACTAAGGGTCCATAGACTTTGCTGTATTCAAGTCCCCTCAACCATTTCTTGATATCACATGGAGTGAATCGAATTGGCTGAAGACTGGCATCTGTGATGCTGGTGATCACTGCATCATCCACTTGGCAGTTTTGGCTGAAGATTGTGGTGAGTGCTTCAACTTTATCTTTTGCATAATGTTTTACATGCAAGCACATTTGGAATTTCCCCAATCCACTTGTGGAACATTAATCAAAAAAGTCTCCAATTAACACAAACCAGTTTATAGAAGTAAATATGGTTTGTTGTTCCTTCTTAGATAATGATGTAGCACAAAAGTTTAATGATTTGGAAATCCCCACTTGATTTACAAAATGTTTGTTTAGTTTTTTTTTCTAAAAGAATAAGGCAAGGAAGAAACCCTAACTAATCCCACACCAGGAAGAATCTCTAAATATTTCCTCAAACATTTACATAAGGAAATAGGGATGGTTATTAATTAAGTTTCTTAGAACCCACAAATATTACTCCAACAGTTAGTGCTAGAGTGGGAATTCAGAAGTTAATTTCTTATTCAAAAAAGGAACTGAACATTGCAAGCGAGAGGGAGGTGACAGAAGTAGTTTATTCCAGATAGCAATCCATGCAGTCTCATGTCGGTTGGAAAGCAACAGGATGTTATTAACAAACCATCCTTTGGATTTCAGTAAATAGAAACAAATTCTTAAAACCAAAGAATAAGACAGAAACCAACTTAATTGGAAACAGAATCAAGTATTATCTGCACATTTAAAACAAAACACTTTCTAGAGTACAGCAGTATATAAAAACTAATCAGCAAGATTGGAAATGCATCATCCAACTGTTTAGAAGTTTAAAAACATTGAAGTACAAATATAAAAATTATTCAAAGTATAGTCTAAACAGACCACAGCAGTAAGATTCTTGAGATTTCTTTCTGTACATTTCTTTAAAATCACATAACAATTGTTGTTTTTATCTTTTTCTATTTCAAACAATTTAGACAAAAAAAAATTAGCCCTGAGCTATATAAGTATTTCTAAACAATCTGTTGAGAGATGTTATGAGACACCTCTAAAGCAGTGTGGGATTTGAACCCAGATGTAGGGACACTACCATTGCACCACAAAGACCCATAGAGCTTTATGCAAGGTTAAAACTCTTGAATATTTGTGGGTTCCAGCTGCACTGCTATTTAATGTTGCACAGATTGTTCTTTGCTCTCCTTGGAGCAGAAACTGCACACCGGTCTAGTTTATGTAATTTAATTAGAGTTATAATCAATTTAATGCAGCTCTTCCATTTGCTAAGTTTATTTCTCAAGCAAACAATTAGGTATTAGCCACTTATTTTGCCATATTGCAATAACTTTCTTTGCAGCTAAGCTAAAAGAGGAGCTGCATGAAATTACAGTAAAGAGACTAGACAGGTATGTGCAAGCTCTTAATCAGTGACAGCAAAAATGCTGGTTTCCTTTTAACATTAAAATCCTTCCACACGAAAATGAATCTTCAAATAATTGAGATAAAATCCATTAGAAATACACAAAATTGTCATGTGCATCAACTATTTGCCTCACCACCTTACATATTTTTTGCTATTACTCATGGGTGTTACAAAGACCAGAAACTTAAGTTGTCCTTAACAGACAGTCAAGATTACAGACTTGCATTGAGTTAATAGTATCAAAGAGTATCTTGAAAACTGACTGTTATTGCGCCTTGGAAATGAATTCCAAAACAAGGCATGACGTTGAACTCTTCTTTGGTCACCTTCACTACTATGTACACTTCTTTGGACAGGAGCCCTCTCCCCACTTAATAGACCTTTCCACCCGATCTATTTTCATATCAGACCATTCAAGCTGCCTGAATTTCTCTGCTCCCCTCACTAAGTGTAAGCGATTTTCCTCGAAACATTCCAAACTTGGCTCTCTCAGGACTAACTCTGAATTTGCTTTCAAACATGCTGTTGTTATCTGCCATACTGATTGCTGGTGCAGAGACTGAGTGCCAATTCTCAAACATGTCTCATCTCCCTGGATCACGACCGTAGCACTGAGCACAGCCTTTGTTGCAAGGACTGTCGGCGACCTCAACGTCAGAGGAGGTATTCTGTCCGCAGCTCCCTATCTTATGTTCTCCAACAAATTTCCTCCTATCTTGGCTGCTTATTCTCCTTGTCCAGCCTCTTCACAACTACATCAGTAATTATTCAGACACCTTGTGTTAGTTCAACAGTTTTCAAGTTTTTGTCCCTAACTTCCTTCTCTTCACTAAGGACATAACCCCTCTATGCAACTTATGATGACAGTTTGAGGGCTCTGTGCTGAAGAGACCCGAACAGTCAACATCCATCACCACTTTCCTCTGTTTGACTGAGCTCATTCCTCGACAGTACAATTTCTCGCTCAACTCGTCTCACTTTCTCCAAATTATATTTTAAAAAGTGGTTACGCACATACCACATGGGCCTTAGTTTTGTTTGTCTTTGAGTAAAGAACATTCCTTATTCCAGTCCTATTTAAGTTTCCTGCTACAACTCACTTTCTCCAAAACAAATAACTATATCGATGTTGCTTCCTGCTCTCAATTGGAACTGGAAATATTCTATTCAATTTTGCTTCCAATTTTCACCTTTTTAGAAAATCTTTACCTGGTCCATATCATTCTTGTTCATTCCCTTCCTGAACTTCTAGTCCTATTTCTAAGGATAGGCTGTCTACCAACATTCATTACAAATCCACCAACTCCCACAACTATGTGAATACACTTTCTCACATCTTCCTGGAAAGCACTCCATTTCGCCATCACATTTATTTTTATAATACTAGAAGCCACAATGTTAGCGCTGATAAGTCTTCCTTTTTTCTCGACAGAATTTCCTCCCATCCAGTGCGGTTGACTAGATCCTTAGCCCATATTACACATTTCTGCCCTTACTGGTTTCCCTCTATCCCAACGTCATGATAGGATTCTCCCTGCCCTCACTTTCCACCTCGCTAGCCTCCACATTCAAAAGAATCATTCTCTGGCATTTCTGCTACCTCCAACATATATCTTCCCTTTTCTTTCACAGTGACTGTTCTGTAGGAATTATTGCATCTGGTTTACTCCATCACTTCAAAAAATGTGTAATACTTGGCCCTTTACATCCTTCCTCACTATTTGTTCAAGGCCCCAAACACACCATGTGAAGCAGTGATTTAATTGTACCTCTTTTACTACTCGTATGGCCTCCTGTATATTTATGAGAAATGCAGATTGGATGACTGCTTTGCAGAACACCTGTGTTCAGTCTGCAAACAAAACCCCAACCTTCCAGTCACTTGTCATTTCAGTACAACATACTGTTCTTATTCTCATCTGTTCTAGACTTGCTGTAGGATTCCATGAAGCCTAGTGCAACTAGGAGGAACGGCACTTCCTTTTCCGTAGTTTAGGCACTATACAGACTTCTGAAACCAGAGATCAACAATTTCGTGAACTCTGTCTGTTTTAGTACTTTCCCCTATTACTGCTGCAGAAGTCATCTTTATTCTGTTTTGAGACACACTCTTGGATGTATGCCTTGTCCTCAGTTCAATATTGCCACCTCTTTTTTCCCTTTGACACCTTTGATATCCAATCTCCCAGAACTTCCCTTCAGTTCCACTTGCCCCAACACACATCATTGCTTTTCCACCTCTCTTCAGAATTGAAGTGTCATATTAGAGACCCAATTTCTCTCACTACAAATGCTGCCAGACTTGCTGAGGTTCTCCACCAGTTTATTTTTATACCAGTGCAAAGTACATTATATGTCAATTTTGGTAGATTCTATAGGTAGCAGCTGCCTACTTCCTTTATCCTTTAAAGAGACGTCGCACCTTAAAATTCCGTGCTGACTGAGACAACATTAATATTGCTACTTGCAAAAGGTAATGTAAAATTTATTTTACATTTGACTTCCCAGACCACGATAAATGGGAACAACCAAAATGCTATAAGTTTTTTTGACTAAAGCAACCTTCTGTATTTCCTAGTGTGAAAAGCTTTATCATTGCTTTAAAATTCAAAGTCAGAAAATTTAGAAGGCACACAATAGATCCTTTTTAAGCTTCACATATACTCTTGCACAAAGATAAATACTTAAGAAATTGGATTGAGTGGTTTACAAATAATAATTTTTGAAACAAGGTCAACGGAAGAAAAGGTGTGTTTGGGGCCTTGAACAAATAGTGAGGGAGGATGTAAAGGGCCAAGGCATTTCTCCCAATTCTCACAAAGCATATAAACAAGATTTTAAATCTGATTAGTTGACAAGACCCTTTGATCCGCTTGTTGATGGAATGGTAGAGGGATCAAGGGAACTGGAACACTGGATAATCCTCTTAATCTCCTTTAATAAGTGTTTGAAATTCTGGCTGGAGATTGCACAATCTGCTTAGTGCATCCTTGTAAAAAGGAAAGATTTATTGTACTATTCTGGACATTCAAAATTAACACATTGAATTGTAACACAGATGATTTTTTCCAGCGAATTCCAATAAAATCCCCCTTTTTGGTTTCTTTTGGTCAATTTTTCCAAGTATTAAACAACTTACATCCTAACCACACTGCAGAGAGAGTACACTAGCTGAGTAGAAAACTCTTTTCAATTCAGTGTCTTCATGGGTGGATTTAGCTCCAAACTTAATTTCATGTGACTTAAATTACTAGAAATACATACTTCAGAATAATGATCATCTTTGAAAAAGGCAGTGGCAAACAGCTTAAAAAAATAGATGCAGCACATTTGTGGCCCTTATTGCTATTTCATCCTCTCAAGGCAGTATTTCTCACTGACCTGCATATGAACTGCACACACCCATATAGCACCATTTCTATTGTACGGCTTATCAAATTGTGATTCCCAACCCCCACTGGGATCACATGACAAGATATTGGGGTCCTAAGCTGAAAAGCCGCATTAGAAAATATCAGTACTTAATCACCTGTTCAGAGATGTTATTACATACTTCTGGAGCAGGTGGGACTTGAACCCATGCCTACTTGGTAAGAAAGGCAGGGACACTACTCTCACGTAACAACACACCTATGGCCTACTGTGGAGCTCGGATTCATTCCTGACAGCTAAATGGCCACACTAAAAAGCTCACTCTTTTCCTACTAGAGAGCCTGGCATAAATGAATTGCTCACTGGGGCCAGATTAGAGTTGTGATAGCCTTTGTAAAAGGTAAATGCACCTTTCACCAATCGTCCCATGAAGCCATGATGTAGAGATATCAGTTGTTGGACTGGGATGGGCAAGGTCAAAAGTCACACACCACCAGGTTATGGTCCAACAGGTTTAGTATTTAAAATCACAAGCTTTCAGAGTGCTGCTCCATTGTCAGGTGAAGTGGAGAAAGGTGCACTGGCAGAGAATATTTAAGTGCAATATTTTCTATGAAGAGGCACTAAAAGCAGATATTCCTAAATATTAATTTTAAATTGATTAATCTCCTTTAACCACATTTAAACTGGGCATACTTTTAATATCTATTGTGCATTGATTAAAATTATGTTCAATATTTTCCTCTTGTTCACTTTGTGTACTGTTTTATGCATTATGACTTTTATAGATCAGAAAGATACATTTTCAGTCCTAACATTTGACCCAGCTGGCATTTGCAACATGTTGTTGTGTAGTTATATTGAGCTAGCAACCAAGAGTCTAGATTAAACATTAGCTTGATGTCTCTCCGTGTTTGCCGTCTGACCCACTGAATTCCAGCATTTTTTGTTTTCAGTACAGATTCCAGCATCTGCAGTAATTTGCTCCTAAATTAAAACTAATATTTGGGAATATCTGCTTTTCATGCCTGTTCAAAGAAAATATGTCTTCAATGAGACAGAACCAGCTTTCAGGAGCAAGCTAGGACAGGAGTAATTATATTAATATGTGGTCACATCAAGAGGTTTTAACTCTTTAAATATAGCTGTAGGTAAACAGCAGCCAATGTGCAAGTATCATTCCCTGTAGACACAATTTGGCAAAGTTAAATAACTTTGTCTAGAATCAAAATGATATAGCACAAAAATGCAGCCATTTGTTCTGTGCCCATTCTGGTTCTTCACAATTTGCCCCATTCCACTCCATTTACCCACTTCAAGTATTTGTCTAATCCCCTTCTTGAATACTACTGGATAATTTCCACTCTTCAGGTCAGTACATCCTAGATCATTTTAAACTTACAACATGAATACTGTTCTCAAGTACCCTTGTCCTTTGACCTTAAATCATTGACAAGCTTATGCCCTATATTTTTTGTACAAAGGCACTTTGAGTACTCTCGAGTAATACCATCAGACATTATGTCCACCTGAGCAGGAGGCAAATTACTACAATGCAGGATATCAACCAATATTACATATTCACATTTCACAGCTAGACATGAATGTTTGCTTAGCAGGAGTACTAAAGTTTACAGTGGAGATCGCACTAGGCTCTTGCTGATGTCAAATCAGTATCTCATTTACTGGGCTGGAATAATGTGGTGTGGTGGTGGATGGAAGGATGAAACTTTGGGAATAAGATTTCAAAAAGAATGAATCCTCTCCTTCACAACAAGCAAACCCCACCTCTCCTAAACAACTTTAGTGCTCATATTTTGCTCCAGTAAAGCATCCCCCACTAATCAAACTCAAAATATCTCACTTCAAGACGCTGACCTGTTCCCCGGAATTAATCCTTAAAAATAAACTCACATAGCATCAGCTTTAATTACAGTAGCTTTACAAATAAATTTAAAAACAATGCTTGCCATTAATTGCTTTTAAGACCATAAGACATAGGAGCGGAAGTAAGGCCATTCGGCCCATCGAGTCCACTCCACCATTCAATCATGGCTGATGGGCATTTCAACTCCACTTATCCGCATTCTCCCCGTAGCCCTTAATTCCTTGTGACATCAAGAATTTATCAATTTCTGCCTTGAAGACATTTAGTGTCCCAGCCTCCACTGCA
>NC_057713.1:127247947-127255096 GCF_004010195.1 Chiloscyllium plagiosum
CCCTCAGAACTCTAGGATGTAACCCATCAGGGCCAGGAGATTTGTCAATTTTAAAACCTTTTAGTTTTTCTAGCACTTTCTCTTTTGTAATGGCAACCATACTCAACTCAGCCCCTGACTCCCTTTAATTGTTGGGATATTACTCATGTCTTCCACTGTGAAGACTGACGCAAAGTACTTATTAAGTTCTCCTGCTATTTCAGCTTGAATGCACTGTTTTCTCTTCATTGTCTTGCAACACAACCCTCATTATTGTATTTAATTAATAAGATTAGTCTCCTATTTTTCATTTGCTTCATATTAATATAGCTTTCAAAAACAAAACGCACATTGGGGGAGTACATATGCTTCATTGAAACAAAAATGTTACCGAGCTTACAAAATCAATTAGGCCCACTTAAGTTGGTGCATCATAACAGATTTGAAAATGCACCTCTGCAAATAGCCATTTAAAATTAACTCTCCCTTGGTTGCTTACATCTGGGCAGCACAGTGGTTAGCACTGCTGCCTCACAGCGCCAGAGACCTGGGTTCAATTCCGCCTCAGGCGACTGACTGTGTGGAGTTTGCACGTTCTCCCCGTGTCTGCGTGGGTTTCCTCCGGGTGCTCCGGTTTCCTCCCACCATCCAAAGATGTGCAGGGTCAGGTGAATTGGCCATACTAAATTGCCCGTAGTGTTAGGTAAGGGGTAAATGTAGGGGTATGGGTGGGTTTCGCTTCGGCGGGTCGGTGTGGACTTGTTGGGCCGAAGGGCCTGTTTCCACACTGTAATCTAATCTAATCTAATCTAAAGCTAGGTGTACAATTAAAAAGATGCATACAATGAATAAAAATTGGGAAATTTTTGGAACTCTTCTCTTAAAAGAGACAATTATGCAGAATTGATTCCCACATAGTGGTTTTGTTTGACTTAAGTTACTATAGTAACCTTAAATTTATTGTTTAGAGACAGAGAATAGCACAGAGAGGGATTGTTCTGACATTAAAACTGATCAGACAGACAACATAACTGGATAACAAAGTTAGGATAGAAATAAAATCTGAACGTAATTTGAAATTCAAACCAAGGTATTTTCACTTACAGAGCGTGCAACAAAATTCTGCATTTAGCAATAAGGTCACTGCTGAAAGAATGGGAGCAAAGACAGAGATAGGAAAGAAAATGCATGCATTTATTTAGCACCTTTTATAACCTTGGTGCTTTAAGAACATAAGGAACTGGAGAAAGCCATTTAGTTTTTTGCTGTTCTACCTTAACTTCATCTTCATTCACTCGTACTCAGGAATCCAACAACCTGTACAAATCATGCACAGCTCCCAAGCAGAGAGAATTCCGAAGAGTCACAAGTGAAGAAAATTTCCAACTTGGTCCAAAACAGCTGACTACTTATTATCTCTGCCACTGAAGGCGGTGGAAGTAACATGTTTATCTCTACTTATACAACTCAAACTAATTGGTGGAATTCAATGATATTTGGTATAAATATAAGAGTATGGACAACAGAAGAAATTACTGTTTTATTTACAAAAATGTGTATTTGGATCTTTGGCATTTTAAGGATCAATTAGCATTGCGAGTTATCATTAAATGACAAGAATCTTGAGGGTTGTCTCAGCTGCAGGACTAGAATTTGCCACAACTATCAAAATGTAAGCAGAATTTTCCAAGCAAGTTGTTGAATGCCGATTCAAACAAAACCTCCTCAGTTGGATGAAAGCTGGTTAAAACAAAAAAGTTTATTTTTTCAGCCTTGTTCTCAAGAGTACCAACCAGGTAGGGAAATGTCTCAGAAAATTAAGAATGTTGAATAAATAGTGTGGCAAAGGTAAGCAATGTACTGGAGTGGACTCCTCACTTATTCAGAGATTGTGATCTATGTTAATTCTCTAGCTTATTAAATAAAATTAAGCATTTTTATTTCTTCAGAATTAAATATATTAAGAAATGGTATTACAATAGATTAGTGTGGAATACCAATTTATAGCTTAATATTAGTCATATGACACTGGCTTAGAACAGATTCCTCCTCCAAGGAGGCTTTTATTTAAAACAACAAAGATGATCAACAAGGCTACTTCAGATAAACAAATCTAATTTGCAGTAACTTGAAAATACTCTGAAGGATTTAACAAATGTTTTTTTGACTACGCAAGGATTTATGCCCTTCTATAAGTAACGTTCCATATGCTATTGTCAGGGAAGAGTTTTTATTTTTGGAAACTCAATTTGCATTGGTACACGACGACATAAACATGCCCACATTCCATTTCAGAAAAAGATAATGCTGTAGTTTATGTTTACTTCGAGTCAAACAAGATAGTGCTTTATTTTAGACCCCACTATATCAGCACAGACAGATATGAACTGGCCTTGAATCCGAAAGGTGGTTTCTAGTAAATTTAAGAGGAAAAAATATATTTTAAAACCTTAAAGTTTTACATTGAACTAATGATTTTACAGAAACATTGCCTGTATTTTTTTCTTAAATTTAGTCATGGGATGCTGGCATCACTGGCTGGGTCAGTATTTATTTGTCCATCACAATGTGCTATATCAAAGGTTATTACGGAAAGTAAATACACATTGTGTAGGCGGTAACATATTTAGCACAGACAGAAGATTGGCTAACTGGTAGAATACAATTTATACATAAAAGCCAGTCTTTGACTCCAGCTTCAAAGCATGGGAAGGTAAGGGAATCTCCTGTTTGGGAGACTTATTTGAGGGAGATGCCTTGACTTCTTTTAACCAATCAAGTCAGAAATACAGGATACCTAGTAGAGACCTCTTCTGATACTTTCAAGTTAGGGATTACATGCAGAAAAAGACGATGCTTTTGGCTCATCCCTATAAGCCAGACATAAAGAGAAGAGTGCTCCAATGTGGGAGCGCTCCCTTGGTCAGTACCATATACCATACAGAAGGAGCACCTTGGGAGATAATGGAGAGACTCCATGGGATCAGGAATCAGGAACTAGGAGAAGAAATTTCATTGGAAAAATGGGAGGATATATGGGAGAATGTGAAGAAAATTTTAGTATGAAATAAAGCATAGGTTATACAATTGAAGATCCTTCACAGAGCCCATACGGCACCAGAGAGGTTCGCAAAGTTTAAATAAGGATCTTCTCCAGGAGTTACAACGGGATCTTGATCTGATGGGCCAATTGGGCAAGGAGTGGGAGATGGAGTTTAATTTAGATAACTGCGAGGCGCTTAAAGGTAAGGTCCTAGAGAGTGTTGCTGAACAAAGAGACCTTGGAGTGCAGGTTCATAGCTCCTTGAAAGTGGAGTCGCAGGTAGATAGGATAGTGAAGGCGGCATTTGGTATGCTTTCCTTTATTGGTCAGAGTATTGAGTATAGGAGTTGGGAGGTCATGTTGCGGCTGGTTAGGCCACTGTTGGAACATTGCATGCAAATCTGGTCTCCTTCCTATCGGAAAGATGTTGCGAAACTTGAAAGGGTTCAGAAAAGATTTGCGAGGATGTTGCGAGGGTTGGAGGATTTGAGCTGTGGGGAAGAGGTTGAATAGGCTAGGACTGTTTTCCCTGGAGCGTCAGAGGCTGAGGGGTGACCTTATAGAGGTCTATAAAATCATGAGGGGCATTGATAGGATAAATAGACCAAGGCTTATCCCTGCGGTGGGGGAACCAGAACTAGAGAGCACAGGTTTAGGGTGAGAGGGGAAAGATATAAAAAAGACCGAAGGAGCAGCTTTTTCACACAGAGGGTGGTATGTGTATGGAAGGAGCTGCCAGAGGAAGTGGTGGAGGCTAGTACAATTGCAACACTTAAAAGGCATCTGGATGGGTATATGAATAGGAAGGGGTTAGAGGGATATGGGCTGGGTGCAGGCAGGTGGGAATGAGATTGGGTTGAGATACCTGGTCAGCACAGATAAGTTGGACTGAAGGGTCTGTTTCTATGCTGTACATCTCTCTGACTCTAAGTCCCAAATATAAAATTAGCACAGGCACCCTTACTTTTGGGCCTGCTACAAGATTTATGGATACTGGGATGCCATTGTGAATGAGCTGGAGAAGATCCTGGGAATTGAAGTTAAAGCAGACCTGATATCCCTTGTTTTGGTACTGCCGAATCTACCCTCCCTGAATGAGCACGGGAAAAGGTTACTTAACATTCTTACACACTGTGCAAGAACATTCTAATGAACTGGATATCAGAACCCCCCCCCCTCTCACCCTGGTCTTAGAGAATGGTGCACACCCACAAAGAAGCACATCACCCAAGACTATCTTACAAATATGGTGCACTACAGAACACAGAAATTTTATAAGACGTAATGACCCTTTCTAAATTAGATAGGCACGGATCGATCGGCGATACTGATTAGGGCCTTTATATAGCCACGAGGGCCAGATTTGGCGGTCCAGGGACTCCAGGTGAGAAGGCTTGGCAAATATGGGTATAATAACTGTTGCTCCCACGGATGGGAGCTTCAGTGGAAGTGTGGCAAGTGGAGTAATGTCATGTAATGTAATTTAATTTCACTTCATTTAATGATTTTAATTCAACTTGAATTAAGTGAAGTATTTTATTGTTACTATTATTGTAATAAAATAATGTTGTGTTATCTCTATTCTTCTGTATCTTTGTAAGAGTAATTTTTAAAAATATTTTTATTGAAAAAATTTCAGTTTTTATCTGACAAGTGGAGCTCTGCATGGATCTATGGTGGCCTCAGCTTTCTATAATAAATTAGGGAGGAGAGCGAATGGCAGATAAATTCATAGACAAATCCATAGATAGGTAGGATAGTATGTTGTGAAGACAACTTAAAATTGTAGACCGATTCAGTGAATTGGCAGAAATCCGGCAGATAGAGTAAAAAGCTGGAAAACATGATTGGGAGATGCTGCTGTTGGATCAGTTAAAAATCACAACACCAGGATATAGTCATACAGGTTTATTTGTAAGCACTAGCTTTTGGAGCACTGGAGCACAACAGACAGTATGTAGGTAGATGGGAATCCAAGAAGTTCGAAACACAAGACCTATCATGATCTTATTGAATATTGGGGCAGGCTTGAAGGGCTAAATGCCCTACTTTTGCTCCCATTTCTTATGTTTATATGCTCTGGTCACAGAAGGGAAACTCGCTTTCCTGTTAGGCTGATCAGTCTGAAAGTAATCACTTAGGGTACCACATCAAGGAGCTTTGTCAAATCAGGGATAACAACCAGGTTCTAGAGTCAAGAACTTCAGTGTGGCCTGTAGCAACGAATGCCAAAGCTCTGCACAAAAAGAGTGTTGCTGCCCGTAAAGTAAAAGCTGCAAGTTGAACCAAGGGTTCAGAGTTACCAAAAGATGTAGTGTGGTTTTCACTAGCCCCAGAGTGTGAGCAGTCACTTGAGAGAGATGCAGTGCTATGAAAGCTCCCCTGAAAACATGACTCTAAGCAATTAGGACCACCTCCACCTCTGCTCCCGGTTCCTGCATTACTGAAACTCAATTCGCTTTAAGTAAATGGGTTCTTAACCCTCAGGATTAGTAGGTTCTGGAAAGCTACACTGCTCTTGATTTGAGAGAAGGTTAAACAATTGATACCTTCAACCCTGCAGTACTCTCGCAGGATGAGTACGAACCCGGATGTTTATATCCAATTCCTGGAGAGGGATGAAACCCAGAATTTGACTCAAATGAGCCACTGGCGATAAATCTTTACTATCATCCTCTTTATAAGTCCTCAATTGAAAAACTGAAAAAAGTAGTTTTAGATTCTTGCAGCCAATCTAAACCAAATCTCTAAAGATACTCCCCTACATTTAGGATGCAATCTAAGCAATTGCACTGAAGCAAACTAATTATTAAAGTTCAAGAAATTTAGCTTCACTTTATACAGAATTAGCCTAAGAAAAAGCTTCAAAATCTCAAACAGATGTTGTTGCCTGAAATTTTTAGTTAAAACTTCCAAAAAATCTTTCATGCAAATCTGTATTCCCTGGCTAAATCCATTGGGGATGATAAAATAGCAACAAAGATGGCTGCATGGTCCTTTGTGTCCTGTCAGTTCTGGAAGAGCAAATCACTTCCCTGGCTTATCCCCTCAGGCCACAAACCTCTCTTTAGAAAACTATCCAGTTCCCTTTTGAAAGCAGTGATTCAATTTGCCTTTCATACTCCAGGAGTGAATGCCAGATCCCAATCACTGGCAACATAGAAACAAAAATTTATATTGCCTCTGGCTCTCAACCCTTTAATAGGTGCACAGTTATTCCTAATGCACTGTGTTTCTAATAACTTTGAACAGCTGAGGAAAAAAAAACAGCTTTTCCAAACTAACCTTGTAACCAGAATCCCAAACCAAGAAATGATTAAAATCTTTGCAAGACTAAAGCCTTTATATATATAATTTGTGAAGCACAGTACTCAGAATTGGACAGTACTGCAGTTGAGGCATGACCACTCACCTGCTTCATTTATCACTTTTCCCTCGATTATATTTATGTTTGCATCTTTCACATATGCAGTGTTGTTAATAACCCCCAGGATCCTCTGCTACTTCCTTCCCTTTAGAATTATATTCTTCACTTAATATTGCATTTTTGTTTCTCCTTCACAAATGTATCACTTCAGAGTTATTAGAATTATTCAGAATTAAATTTCATCTGTCATGTGTCCACCTATTCCACAGTCATGTTTTATGTCCTTTTGAAGTTCATCATTATTGTCAGTTTACAACGCTTTGCATCATCCACACAATCAAAATTTCTGTTTTATATAAGTTTAGGTCATTAGCACAGATCATGAAAATACAACGTTCCTTGTACAGACTCCAGAGAAATCCTGTGTTTGACATTCCCTTGTAACAATCCTGCAGCATTGAGACAGTGAAGGCACCCTCACTTAAAGACTTAAGTCATTTTAGTGGATCCAACAAGGGTGATCCAATGTGCAAGGACTTTGTGACGACAGGTCAAAATTTGAATCAAAAGACTCAAGTTAAACATTTGATCCATCCAATTTTCATGCCCAGTACAGGCATGATGTTACAAATTTTAAAGCCATACTTCTTTAAAAAAAAGGGAAAAGATGGCTCTAGCAGACAAGACTTTTGGCAGTATCAGCTCCCATGATCATGAAGTTCAAGAAAAACCCTAATATGCATAATCTTAGTGACTTGGA
>NC_057713.1:127255596-127264042 GCF_004010195.1 Chiloscyllium plagiosum
GACCTCTGCACAGACCCAACAGTTGGCAAGTCCCTCTTATTTGGCATAATTTTGGCATAGTGTAGTGAAGTGATTTTTCCCACTTCCTTGAACAGTTAGTACTACTAATGTCATAATACTATACTAGTACCCACCCATCTCTGAACCCTGCCTATCACCCTATCTTAATCTTTTAAGCACCAGGGAGCGGTGAGTCCACGCAACCCTTACAATCAATACAATATATATCATCAAACATTAAAAGAGTCTTTTATCTTAGTTCATTCCGTCTTTCTCAGCTTAACTTTCAAAGGGTTGGCTGTAGGATGAGCGTGCCACTCCGCCAAAGGGGTGTTCACAGGACCTTTGATGCGAGTGTGATGACTCCACCCTTTCTCAGCAGTCCGGATAGCTGTCTCAGTAGTCAGGAGGGTAGGAATGGTCCCTCCCAGCTCGGGTGGAGTTTGGTATCTTTCCAGGTCTTGATCAGGACCCAATCACCCGGTTGTCGAACTCAAGTGGAGGTATCTGGGTCAACAGACCCTTCTTCTTAAGGACAGACAAAGAAGAGCCGAGCACCACAATATAGTTCTTTAAAAACTTATCATTGAACTCTACAGTTGGTAATTCCCCTCTTCCACCCAAAAAAAGATAATCCAAACATCATCTTATAAGGAGAGAGGCCTATATCATGTCTAGGAACAGTCCTAATGCATAGCAATGCGATAGGTTAAACATTTTGTCCATGGTAATCGAGTCTCTAGGACTAGCTTAGATAATTGCTTAACTTTAAGATTTGATTCATTCGTTCCACCTGCCCAGAGGAGGGTGGGTGCCAAAGGGGTGTGGAATTCTTGCGATTACTTCTTGTAAGATCTTGGAAGTAAAATAGCTACCTTGGTCTGAATCTATACTTTCCACTATTCCATATCGTGGGATGATATGTTCAAGGAGGGTTTTCACCACTCCTTTTGAGGTGGCTAATGACATTGGGAAAGCTTCCACCCACCTGGTTAAGTGGTCTACTAAGACCAACAGGTACTTCTGTTTTCCCATTGGGGGTAGTTCGGTGTAATCCATCTGTATACTTTGGAAGGGTCTCACTCCTGGGTTCCTTCCTCCTTTGAGCCCTTCCCTTATTATTTTATACATACTTAGAATCAGTGTAAATTGTCCCATCCCGATTCTCTAAGTGTTTTAAAGCTTGATTTAATGCGTACAATTCACAGGTCTGGGCTGACCATGTGTTTGTCAGCCAGTCTGCCTCCACTGTTTGGTTTTTGTTACCGTCCACTACTGCATATCCATTGTGTGTTTTTCCTTCCACTACTCTCAATGATCCATCTATAAACAATCCATCCCAGTCATGTAAAGGTAGATCTCTCAGGTCCTGTCTAATTTTGGTTTGATACTTTCTGATATCTAAACAGTCATGTTCTAATTCTCGTTTGTCTAGAGGTTCTCCCTTCCATAAAAAGGTAGCTGGGTTTAGACAGGTGTCTGTTGCTAACACCTTCTTCCATCAGGATGGCCTTGTCAACCATCTCCCCGCCTTTTGGTTTAATATCAAGGCAGTCATGCTCTGGATTGCCAAGGGCCACCCCTCTCTCTCCGCCACAGAAATGCAGCTGGATTCAAGCAACTGACTGTAACTAACACAAGGTCATCCTGTTCTATTAAGATTGTCTCATATTTCAAGATCCGAGAGTCTGTGAGCCATTATCCTGCTTTCTGATTTAGTATGGTCCGTACCTGATGTGGGGTGCTGACTATTAAGGCTCCCTCAAAAGTAAGTTTCCGACTCTACCAATAAGACTGTTGCTGCCACTGCCTGCACACACTCTGGTCAGCAATGTATCTTTCCGTTCTTTAATTAACAATGAATTAATGCAGTTCATGTTTTAAATTAACCATGAATCAATATGACAGGTCACTGAGAATGTGTGAAGGAATCCTGCCAATTAATATTGATTCAGGCTAACAATTGATTTATTGCGCAGTTCTGTTTGTTTACCAGTCACTTGCGACTTCTCACTCTGTTTCTGTAATTGTTTTTGCTCAAGCACATTCATTTTTAAGAACCTCAACAGATTGCATAGCACCATTTGCAGTTAATTCAATCCCCAATTTGGTGGCAATATCTCGTCATGAGCGCAAAACTGATTCTTCATGCCTCTCATCACAAAACTGTCGCCATAATCCAATTAACTTTTTCGTTCCCACTCCCTTTGGCTTAAACTTTAAGGATGACCTTGCTGCCCCCGTATTGACTAGGAAAACTACGTCCTCTTTGTAAGGTCCCACCTTTAAATTTATCAAGTGTTCCCGGTGGGTTCCCGGGGGCAGGAACTCCTGACACCCCTATTTTTCATCAAGGTTCATAAACGGCACTGCCTTTACTTCCTTTTTCGGATCAGGACACTTTCTCTTAAAGTGACCTGTCTTTCCACAGTAATAACATCCCGCCTGTGGGGATTTCCACTTTGATCCTTGTTCCTGTCTACCAGACCCCTTAACATCTCCTCCCTTTATTTTCAACATGCTGCCCACCACCATTCCGGTTTCCTTCTCTTTTTAGTTTTGTCCTTTTCTTTATTAGCCAATGTTTTGTTTAGACCTTGATTTTTAAAGAAATATTGCAATATTTCTTGCTCCCTGTAATCTCGAATATAATTTATCAATTTATGCTTGTCTAACTTTAAAGCCTGTTCCTAAATATGCATTTAGGAATAATATATATATTTATTTATATATTTTAAATTCATTTATTCAGTGTTTAATATTTTTAAAATGTAAAATGCATACAGCTTTTAACAACCGGTCTAAGGCTGGGTGGTCGAATCAGGTAGACACCTCACTCATCAGATTAATTTAGCTAATACCTTAATTTATGTGTTGCCAATTCCCTGTACTTCTCGTACGTGCCCGACCACCAAGGCAATACTTAAAGGTCCATTTTCATACCTTGGTCTGTGCACTAGAGTTATCTGATCGAATGCGCCCTGTCCCGTGGCAATACCTGGCAGCAACCACCCCGTTGCTTACCCAGACAACTATCGCTACCTATCCTGGCTGACTGGATACCCGGGTCTTGTATACACAAGAGTTGACCTGACTAAGCCGCCGCGTGTCAGCGTGCCCTGTCCCACGACAATGGCAGCAACAACCGTTGCTTGCCCCGGTCGCCTGGAGATATACAGATATATATCTTATCTAGTGTTAGAAATGGGGTAAAATGTTGTTTTTGCAGATATAGAAAAAGCATACAGAAAAGGGGTACAGCAAGAGAACTATTAACCCTGCAGGTATTTAGGGACTTTTCAGTATATAATTGTGGTTAATTAAATACTAACTTTGGTGTGTAATTACTATAACAAAAAGTTCTTTTTGTAAAATTTATGCTTTCAGCAAAAAGCTGAGATAACCGAAATGCTTGGGCTATACAAAATGATACAAGTTAATGAAATGTCCGAGGATGGAATGTACCAGCAGAATTGATACAAAATGTTAAACCAGATCTAGATGTACTGTCGACAAAATAAATGTATGTGTCAGCACTTACAGAAAGGAAGGTTGCCAATCTGGGGAAGGGGGAAGTAATAAGGGTGGAGCACAGCTGGGCAGTGGTCTGGCACAGTAAGAGAGATTGGGTAATTAGGAGTCTGGAGAGATGACCTCACTCAGCTCAAAGGGTATATCTGTACACTAACCTAAGTTCTAATTTGTTCATTTGCTTATGCAATTGAAGGCCTTACTTGCAAGTTCGTAATAAATTGTCTTGTTTCCAGTTTTGGTGGTCTCGTCTAAATTTTATTGAATTTTGTTTCTAACAGATTTGGGTGCTCGTTCCGGGATCCCAAGCTGCAGCCGCTTGGCATTCTTGGAGAAACGGAGAAGGTGCACCTCATTGAGTTCGGCGATCTCTAGTTTCCCCTTGTTGCCGAGGCGGCTTTGGGCGATCGTGATCCAGACTGGGAGACCCTGAAACAAGACGGGCAGACGCGTCGGGTTCAGTCGGGTGACTCTTGTGTGCACAAGACCCGGGTAAGAAAGGTCTTAAAAGATTTATCCGGGCGACCGGGTTAGGCAGCGGTATTTGCTGCTATTCGGATATATCCGGGGAACCGGGGTGCTGGTGACTGGAATAGGCTAATCCAGTCAGCCATGGTGGGTAGCCGTTGATATTTTTGCCAGGTGGATGTATCCGGGTGGCTGGCAGCAGTAGTTGCTGCCAGTTGGATATATCTGGGGAACCGGGGTTCTGGTTGACCAGGTTTGGTAGTGGTACTTGCTGCCAGGTAGATACATCCAGGACACCGGCAGCGGTATTTGCTGCCAGGCGGATGTGTCCACATATCTGGGCAACCGGGGTAGGTAGCGGTAGTTGCTGCCAGTTGGATATATCCGAGTAACTGGCGACCGGGGTTGGTAGCGGTAGTTGCTGCCAGGTGGATACATCCGGGAGACCGGCAACAGTATTTGCTGCCAGGTGGATGTGTCCACGTATCCGGTGCCAGTTGGATATATTCGGGGAACCGGGGTTCTGGGCGACCGGGTTAGGCGAACCCGATCAACCAGGGTAGGTAGCAGTTGTCACAGTTGCAAGGTGGATATATCCGGGGTATTGCCGCGGGATAAGGGCGCGCGAATTCAACCAGGTAACTCTTGTGCACAGACCAAGGTAAGAAAAGGGACCTTTAAATATTGCCTTGGTGGTCAGGGATGTAATTAGCAACTTTTAAAGTGGTTAATTGGCTAAGATTAATCTGATGAGTAAGGTGTTTACCTGATTCGATCACCCAGCCTTAGACCGGTTGTTAAGAGGGGAAATCCCGCACGCGAAGGTCAGGACTCTGAAGTGGGTGTGGAAGAAGGTGACACCAGACCTCAGGAAGGCTAACTAAATTACATAATGAAATAGTCGATCATAGAAATGGGGAATAAAAATAGTGATTTAAGTTTAGAAGGGGACATGAGAGGGACGTCCGAGGACCACATCCCAATGGACAGTCCTTTAGGAAAAATGTTAAGAGATTGGAAGTACAATCCTCGGACGTGAGGAAAGGATAAAAAACAAATGATAAAATGTCAATGAAAAACAGCCTTACAGTCAGGAGGAATCAGATTATGCTTCGTGTCAGAAGGGCTAGTAGCTGAAGGGCTACTGAGGGTGCACTTCGTAACTAACTTATGGCCAGATGCCCAGAAAAATATTCAAAAGCTAAAGGAGTCGTTGCGGGAAAATCAAAGTGTCTGTGAGACCTGGTGTCTGTGTCTGTGTCTGTGTCTGTGCGCACGAGAGAGAGAGGAAAGAGCTGTACAGCTAGTAGAAAGTTTAACCCTTTGTGATTCAGTATGAATGCAAATTTGTTTGTTGGTGATTGAATGTTCCCTGGAGCTTGAGATCCTGGACTGTTTTGAATCTGATTTCTATTATGGAAATTTTAACATGATTTCTTTTAAGGTTAAGGATTTTGCAAGATTATGAAATAAAATGTTCTTTTTACAGGTCATGACTGCCTTACTATCAGTTTCTAACTAATCTCTTTTATCCTTACATAAAAGTGATTTATGGAGGACAGTTGAAGTTTTAACTTGAATAGACAAATCCTTTTAAGGCAGCTCTGGTTATTTCACGACTTATAGCATTGTAATTGAGCAATGACTGGTCAGGACTACTTGGGAGGACTAGTTTTGGATTTGAATCAGCGGACTGGGACCGGGTGATTGTGGTGGGTTTCAGAGTTGGGAACTGTGTGCATTTTGCGTTTTGAATATTAAACACTGAATAAATGAATTTATAATATATAAATATATATTTACAAGTAAGATTCCAAAATGTATAGTTAGGAACAGGCTTTAAAGAAAAGCAAGCATAAGTTGATAAATTGTATTTGAGATTACAGGGAGCAGGAAATATTAAAAGAATCAAGGTCTAAACAAAACATTGGGTGATGAGGAATGGCCATGAGGTTGCCCTAAAGCTGTTCAGTTGGTTAAATCGGCTCAGCAATTGATCTGGCAACGTAACATGAGAAGCAGAAACAGAAGGCAAAAATAATGATAAGCCACGGTTAATGAAGTAATAAAGAAAAGGACAAAACTAAAAGGTTAAGGAAACCGGAATGGTGGCGGGCAGCATGTTGAAAATAAAGTGAGGAGAAAGGATCGAGGAGAAATTGTTAAGGGGTCTGGTAGACAGGAACAAGGATCAAAGTTTAAATCCCCACAGGCGGGATGTTATTACTGTGGAAAGACAGGTCACTTTAAGAGAAAGTGTCCAGATCCGAAAAAGGAAGTAAAGGCAGTGCCGTTTATGAACCTTGATGAAAAATAGGGGTGTCAGCAGTTCCTGCCCCCGGGAACCCACCAGGAACACTTGATAAATTTAAAGGTGGGACCTTACAAAGAGGACGTAGTTTTCCTAGTCGATACGGGGGTAGCAAGGTCATCCTTAAATTTTAAGCCCAAGGGAGTGGGAACGAAAAAAAAGTTAATTGGATTATGGCGACAGTTTTGTGATGAGAGGCATGAAGAATCAGTTTTGTGTTCATGACGAGATATTGCCACCAAATGGGGATTTAATTAACTGCAAAAGGTGCTATGGAATCTGTTGAGGTTCTTAAAAATGAATGTGCTCGAGCAAAACAATTACAGAAACAGAATGAGAAGTCACAAGTGACTGGTAAACAAACAGAACTGTGCGATTACAGTTTTTAAAATGTTTTAATCACTTGTGTTTCCATCCTGAATTATAATATAATTAATAATTAATATTTATAATAATTCAATTCTGTTAGCCTGAATCAATATTAATTGGCAGGATTCCTTCACACATTCTCAGTGACCTGTCATATTGATTCATGGTTAATTTAAAACATGACTGCATTAATTCATTGTTTAATTAAAGAATGGAAGCTACATTACTGGCCAGAGTGTGTGCAGGCAGTGGTAGCAATAGCCTTATTGGTAGAGGAGAGTCGGAAACTTACTTTTAGGGGGGCCTTAGTAGTCAGCACCCCACATTAGGTACGGTCAGGAGAAGAAACGGGCTGCTCAGAGGGAATAAAAAAGACATCCTGTGGGTGAGGGAGTGATACTAGCCAAAAACAAATTCCCCAATGTGGACCCACGTTGGAAGGGTATGGATGAACACGATAGAGGAAAAACGAGGGACTTTCGAGAAATGGTCATTTTGGGTATTAAAGAAGCAGCACCTAAATCTCAGAATTTTTTTGAAGTAAGACAGGAAAAGGAGGAAGCCCTGTCAGCCTTTTTACAGAGATTAAAAGAAGCCACTAGAAAATATTCGGGAATGAATCCCAACGATCCGGTAGCACAAGGACTTTTAAAGGTCCAATTTGTGACTAAATCATGGCCAGACATACAAAAGAAATTAGAAGGCTGGAGTGAAAAACAGATAGAAGATCTGTTATATGAGGCACAGAAAGTGTGTGTGAAAAGGGAAGTGGAGAAACAAAAACAAAAAGCTAAAATAATGGTTGCAGCAGTTGAAGAAATTACGACGAGAAAGTTAGAATCAGAGAACAGAGGAGGACAAGAGAGACAGAGAGCAGATGGTACGGGAAGGAAGCAACTGGCAGGATGTTATTACTGCAGAAAACCAGGACATTTTAAAAGACAATGTCCAAGGTTAGGACGACAAAGAGAAGGGGTATCATTGATGATTTTTGATGAAGATTAGGGGAGTCAGGGGTTCCCTCCTCTGAGACCCACTGGGAACCCTTGATAAATTTAAAGGTGGGACCTGAAGGAGAGGAAACATACGGGAGCAGCACGATCATCCCTAAGCTTTAGACCTAGCAGTGTTAAATTAACTAACCAAGGTCTCAAGGTTTCTGGAGTAAAAGGCAAAGAATTCTTAAATCAGAATGCAGGACAATGGCTCACAGACTCTAGGATCTTGAAATATGAGACAATCTTAATAGAACAGAATGACCTTGTGTTAGTCACAGACAGTTGCTTGAATCCAGCTGCATTTCTGTAGCGGAGAGAGGGGGTTGGCCCCTGGCAATCCAGAACATGACTGCCTTGATATTACTGAATATCAGACTAAAGTGCAAATGAACTTAAGAGACGTACCGAGAGCTCAGTTGTTTATCGACGGATCCTCCCGGATGATTGAGGGTAAAAAGCACAATGAATATACTGTAGTAGACGGGATAGAGGGAAGCATTATCGAGGCTGAAAGACTGCCTAACGGCTGGTCAGAGTTCAATGATAAGTTTTTAAAGAACTATACTGTGGCGCTCGGCTCTTCTTTGTCTATTCTTAGGAATAAAGGCCTGTTGGTACAGACACTGCCACTCGAGTTTGCAGTACATCGAATACACCCGGGTGATTGGGTCCTGATCAAGACCTGGAAAGATACCAAACTGCACCCGAACTGGGAGGGACCATTCCTAACCCTCCTGACGAGTGAAACTGCTATTCGGACTGCTGAGAA
>NC_057713.1:127264185-127268836 GCF_004010195.1 Chiloscyllium plagiosum
CTTTAGACCTAGCGGTGTTAAATTAACTAACAAAGGTCTCAAGGTTTCTGGAGTCAAAGGCAAAGAATTCTTAAATCAGAATGCAGGACAATGGCTCACAGACTCGAGGATCTTGAAATATGAGACAATCTTAATAGAACAGGATGACCTTGTGTTAGTCACAGACAGTTGCTTGAATCCAGCTGCATTTCTGTGGCAGAGAGAGGGGGTTGGCCCCTGGCAATCCAGAACATGACTGCCTTGATATTACTGAATATCAGACTAAAGTGCGAATGAACTTAAGAGACGTACCGTTGCATGCGAGAGCTCAGTTGTTTATCGACGGATCCTCCCGGATGATTGAGGGTAAAAAGCACAATGAATATACTGTAGTAGACGGGATAGAGGGAAGCATTATCGAGGCTGAAAGACTGCCTAACGGCTGGTCAGAGTTCAATGATAAGTTTTTAAACAACTATGTTGTGAGCTCGGCTCTTCTTTGTCTATTCTTAGGAATAAAGGCCTGTTGGTACAGACACCGCCACTCGAGATGGCAGTACATCGAATACAACCGGGTGATTGGGTCCTGATCAAGACCTGGAAAGATACCAAACTGCCCCCGAGCTGGGAGGGACCATTCCTAACTAGTGAAACAGCTATTCAGACTGCTGAGAAAGGGTGGAGTCATCACACTCACGTTAAAGGTCCTTTGAACGCCCCATTGGCGGAGTGGCACGCTCATCCTACAGACAACCCTCTGAAAGTTAAGCTGAGAAAGAAAGAATGAACTGAGACAAAAGACTCTTTTAACATTTGCTGATATATATATTGTTATTGATTGTAAGGGCTGTGTGGACTCACCTCTCCCTGGCACCTAAAAGATTAAGACAGATAGGCAGGACGGTAGACAGGGGTTAGAGATGGGCGGGTATTAGTATAGTATTGTAACATTAGTAGTACTAACTATTCAAGGAGATGGGAAAAATCACTTTACTTTACTTCACTATGCCAAAATTATGCTGAACAAAAGGGACTTGCCGATTGTTGGGTCTGTACAGAGGTCCCACACCATGGCGAATCTGGAATCCCCACCTCGGTAATACCGTTCACTAAAAAAGAAGTATACGATGTACAACAATTTGATGTGGGTTCAAATAATACGAAGTGGAGATTTGAAGGAAGCAAATAAATCTTTATGGGATGGTTCTCAAGGCCAGCTCCGAAAAATCAGGGTGCTATTGATAGTCTTACAATTTCCCCACCGAAAGGAGCAGTAACTACCACCTGTTTCTGTAATCAGAATGATGCTGCGCCTTTCCAACTAGGAAAATCATCTTGTGTACACAACAGTCAAGCCACTGCCATGACCACTCCCCAAAAATTAAACGGAACATATTGGGTATGCGGTCTGAAGGCCTATCCATTTATTCCCGGGGAAAAATATGTTCGTGTGATAAACACTTCCTCAAAACCAGAAAGGTTGGAGTGGCTGCTGTTACCTCGCTTATATAGTCCCTCACCTCCGAATAGAAAAGCATAAGCCCAACCTGGGAAAGGAGGGGGGGATAAGACGTTAGACCCGAGAGGTCTCTGATGAAGACTGTCTACTGTGGACACTGCTCCCAAACTACGGCACTACAAGGGCAGGGGTGGAAATACTGAAACTGGCGGCCGCCCTTTAAAATTTAATTAATAGTACCGCCAGCGCAATGGGGGAAACTCAATCCCAAATATCGGCCATAACTACTGAAATGATTGCCACGAGACTAACAGCTTTACAAAATCGAATGGCTTTAGACTATCTTTTGGCCGAAAAAGGGGGAACTTGTGCTCTGATTGGTAAAGAATGCTGCACCTTCGTCCCAGACACCTCTTCCATAGTGAAAGATAAGGTGGAAATAATAAAGAAAAAGATAAACAATATAAGACAAATTGGAGATGAACTCCGAAAAGATGAAGGATGGGGATGGGAATGGGAATGGGGTAACTGGAGATTGACCGGGTGGGGAAAATGGTTAGTGAATTGAGACATTTATGTGCTACTAATAATTGTAAGTTTACTGATAGGGTTTTTTTTTCTACTGATAGGGTTTAATATGTTAAAATGGATAATGACTAAGCTGGTAATGTCTTTGGGAGGACCACAACCAATAATGGTCATGACAATAGCACAAGCGCAAGAAAGAGAGAGTAACAGATTACTCCTAGAGTTTGAAAAAAGACAAACTTAGAAGGACAGAAATGACTAAATTGTGAACCTCGACACCATAGGGTGAAAAGAGGCAGAAAATAAGATTGCAAAAAACAACACCGGGTCTTCTGTACACAAAAGTTACCTGACCAAACCCACCGCACGCCAGCCCACAGCAATGGCAGCAACAACCGTTGCTTGCCCCGGTCGCCCGGACAATACTTATTTAAGACCTTTTTC
Source organism: Chiloscyllium plagiosum (assembly GCF_004010195.1). NCBI lineage: Eukaryota > Metazoa > Chordata > Chondrichthyes > Orectolobiformes > Hemiscylliidae > Chiloscyllium > Chiloscyllium plagiosum. Next base: position 127,266,596 of record NC_057713.1, read on the forward strand.
TTACCCGGGTCGTGTCAGCGCGCTCTGCCCTGCGGTGATGGCAGCAAATACTGTGGCCTACCCCGGTTGCACGGATAATACTTATTTAAGACCTTTCTCTTACCCGGATCCTGTGCACAAGAGTTCCCGACTGAACCCGCCGCGTCTCAACCCGTCTTGTTTCCAGGGTGTCTCAGTCCGGATCTCGCTCGCCCGAGTCGCCGCGGCAAAGAGGGAAACTAAAGACTGCCGAAATCAGCGAGGTGCACCTTCTCCGTTTTCCCAACAATTGCAGAGCGACTGGAGCTTGGGATCCCAGGACGAGCACCCAAATCTGTTAGAAACAAAATTCAATAAAATTTAGACGAGACCACCAAAGCTGGAAACAAGAATTTATTCTACGATCTTGCAAGAAAGGACCCCAATTGCAGACAGCAATTGAAGTGATGATTATTCAAACTACTACACAGTTATACTTTTGAGCTGTGTGAGGTCACCTCTCCCGACTCCTGCATTACCCAATCTCTCTTAGTATTTTGCTCTGCCCATCTATGCTCCACTGCTGAGGTGATGAGGTTCTGTATGGTCTGGGAGATCCATGCCGATTGCCCCCTTCGCCAGGTTGGCAACCTTCCTCTCTGTAAGTGCTGACACACACATTATTTTGCCGACAGTACATCAAGATCTGGTTTAACATTTTGTATCAATTCTGCAGGTACATTCCATCCTCAGACATTTCATTAACTTGTATCATTTTGTATAGCCCAAGCATTTCGGTTATCTCAGCTTTTTGCTGAAAACATAACTTTTAAAAAGAACTTATTTGCTATAATAATTACACACCAAAGTTAGTATTTAATTAACCACAATTATATATTGAAAAGTAGAGATACTCTTCCCTAAATACCTGCAGAGTTAATAGTTCTCTTGCTGTATGCTTTTTTTAATATCTGCAAAAACAACACTTTTCCCTATTTCTAACAATCCTTCTGACTTTAACTTTAAACTGAACTATTCTATCGTTGCCCTAACAGTCTCCCATAAGGTTATAAGCTTATTGCTGCCTGCCAAAAGGGGGCAATTTTATTTTAAAGTTACACAGGAGCAAACCAATTCCTGCACCTGAAACATCGACTTCTCCACCGCCTGATGCTGCCTAGCTTGCTGTGTTCTTCCAGCCTCCCGCCTGTCGACTGTGGTCGAAGGAAGGCCTGTGTTCGCTGCTGGATGGAACACCTGTTTGCCCGTTGCTAGGAGACTGCGCGGGGCACAATGGCGGTTATGGAAAGGTGCGCGCGGGAGGCGGGGCGAGGTAACGGCCCGCCTCGCTCACAACAATGGAAGCGCTGAGCGCTAGCGAGTGCGTTCGGTGCCTTTGCTCCATTAATCTGTGTATTGATCTTTTAATATAAATGAGGACGCTAAATGTCGTGGTTGGATGCGGACGACGATGATGAAGAGGACGACGACTACCAGCTCCCGGAAGGGATTTCAGAGGGTTGGCGACGTGGACCGATGGTTCCGCCCCGACGTGTGTTTAAAGTTGGCGACCTGGCGCCGGCCCTCTCCCCCGTGCAGACTGGCCTGGGCTCAAACTTGAGTCCTGAAGCTGGACTTCAGTCTCCAACTAGACCCAAAGCCAAGCCATTCCGGGACAGCGACAAGACTACCCAAGAACGAGACGATATGTACGAAGTGGAAGAGTTGCGAGAGTAAGTACGCAGAGATTGCAAGTCTTCTGTGCTTTAAGAGTTAAAAATCACACAACACCAGGTTATAGTCCAACAGGTTTAATTGGAAGCACTAGCTTTCGGAGCGACGCTCCTTCATCAGGTGACAGTGGAGGGCTTAATCCTAACACAGAATCTATAGCAAAAATTTACAGTGTGATGTAACTGAAATTATACATTGAAAAATTGATTGTCTGTTAAGCCTTTCATCTGTTAGAATACCGTGATAGTTTCACTTTCATGTGTAAATCACAAAACTTTTTTTAAAAAAACTTGCATTCTCGGGTTAGCTGTTAACAATGATAGCTAGACGATATGTTGAAGGTAAAAACCATGACTGCAGATACTGGAAACCAGATTCTGGATTAGTGGTGCTGGAAGAGCACAGCAGTTCAGGCAGCATCCAAGGAGCAGCGAAATCAACGTTTCGGGCAAAAGCCCTTCATCAGGAAAAAAGGCAGTGAGCCTGAAGCGTGGAGAGATAAGCTAGAGGAGGATGGGGGTGGGGAGAGAGTAGCATGGAGTACAATAG
>NC_057713.1:127270715-127304038 GCF_004010195.1 Chiloscyllium plagiosum
CTCCCCACCCCCACCCTCCTCTAGCTTATCTCTCCACGCTTCAGGCTCTCTGCTTTTATTTCTGATGAAGGGCTTTTGCCCGAAACGTTGATTTCGCTGCTCCTTGGATGCTGCCTGAACTGCTGTGCTCTTCCAGCACCACTAATCCAGAATTTGGTTTCCAGCATCTGCAGTGATTGTTTTTACCCCTGTGTTCTCTGTCTATGCCATGATGCTTAGATTGATTCTAATCTAAAAAGTGAGATAACAGAGTTCTACATAAATGCATGCAGTTTTTGCAGGGTCACATTGTACTTTGCTCAAAAACTGCATGCATTCATGTAAAACTCTGATTCTAATCTAAAAAATGAGATAACAATCTAAACATCATGGCATAGACAGAACACAGGGGGCCAACACCTTCAACATATTGTCTAGCTCTCACCATTGTTAACAGCTAACCCGTGAATGCAACTTTTTTACACATGAAAGAAGTGAAACTATCACTGTATTCTAACAGATGAAAGGCTTAACAGACAATCAATTTTTCAATGTATAATTTCAGTTACATCACACTGTAAATTTTTGCTATAAATTCTGTGTTAGGATTGAGCCCTCCACTATCACCTGATGAAGGAGCGTCGCTCCGAAAGCTAGTGTGCTTCCCATTAAACCTGTTGGACTATAACCTGGTGTTGTGATTTTTAACCTTGTACACCCCAGTCCAACATCGGCATCTCCAAATCGTGCTTTAAGAGGTGTGCGATTAAGCAAACCTTTCTGACCATTGCGCTGACAGAAGCCAAGGACGGTGATTTGTCCAGCGGAATGGTGGTTACCAAATTCTGATTTGCTCTGTCAAAATTGTCATTTTGTTTCTTTTTGTGTGGATCCAAACAGTGAACGTTGATAAATTATTTGATATTCTGTTTGATCGACTTCTACCGATGTTTAATACACAGAATCAAAACGTCCAGAAACAGGTCATTTTGCTGTGCAGGACTTCACAACAGCCTTCTCTTATCTTAATTCCCTGTCAGGTTCCCCTCTACTCTCCCATCCACACGTGAACAGGATAAATATGAGAAATAGAAACCCCGAATGACTTTCTCATTCCCCAAATTAGGAGGGCAATGCTCTACCTGTGATCAGTTAAACTCAGTAGAAAGGATGTTGAAGTTGAAAACTTAACATTATTTAATACGTTTGCATTCTGAGAAAACACATTAGTTTTTTTTAAGGATAATAAAACAACTGCTTATTTTTGCAAACTACTTTTGCATTGCCCATTGAAACATTAGGGTTTGAAGATCCATCATAATGATTCAGTTTTAATTAATTTGAGCACTTGAATTATAGGGCTCATTAATTGTTGCTTATGGCATTATTTGGAATGTTGGCATTGATGAGATCTCAACCTGTCGTAAATTGTATGTGTGAAGTACTGCAGAAGATTGGCCAACATTAAAATGCTGGGACAGAGGTACTTTCTAACTCTCTGGACATGGCTAGGTTTGACCCTGGCTAGCATCCATTGCACCCGGTGTGGTCTCCTTTACATCGGGAAGACAGGGTGCCGCCTTGGGGATCGTTTCAGAGAACATCTCTGGGACACCTGCATCCATCAACCCCACCGCCCTGTGGCTGAACACTTCAACTCCCTCTCCCACTCCGTCAAGGACATGCAGGTCCTGGGCGTCCTCCACTGCCAAACCGTTACCACCAACGCCTGGAGGAGGCACGCCTCATATTCCGGCTTGGGACCCTGCAACCACATGGGATAAATGTGGATTTCAACAGCTCCTCCTATCTCCTCCCCCAACGTTATCCCAGTCCCAAGTCTCCAACTCGGACCCGCCCTCTGGACCTGTCCATCAGTGCCCCCTCTGACCTATCACCTTCTCCTTCACCTTTATTCAGCTATCACTTTCCCAGCTACCTCCCCCCAACTCCAACCCCCTCCCATTTATCTGTCAGCCCCGACCCACAAGCCTGATTCCTGATGGAGGGGTTATGCCCGAAATGTCGATTCTTCTGCTCCTCGGATGCTGCCTGACCGGCTGTGGTTTTCCAGCACCACGCTCTCGACTCTGATCTTCAGCATCTGCAATCCTCACTTTCTTCTGGCTAGCTACTAACACGTTTTAAAAATTCAAAGAATTGAACAGGTTTAAAGATTTTCAAACTGGAAATATTGACCACATTTAGTCTCTAATGATCTATTTGTATGACTATGCTAAGGAAGATAAGTTACATGGAGAAATAGGATAGGAAGGTAGCCAACATGTATTAAAGCAAAACTTTCAGAGCTTGCTAAGAGAAATTCAATTTAAAGTGGTGTTGTTATAAACTTGTTCTTTCCTGAGATGATCCTTTAGTTTCTGGAAGATGTTGGAGGGACTACCATTTTAATTCTCTGGATTTTTTTGAATTTGTTGAATAATGGGGCGGCATGGTGGCTCAGTGATTAGCACTGCCGCTTCACAACGCCAGGGACCCAGGTTCAATTCCTGCCTTGGGCAACTGTCTGTATGGAGTTTGCACATTCTCCCCGTGTCTGCATGGGTTTCCTCTGGGTGCTCTGGTCTCCTCCCACAGTCCAAAGATGTGCAGGTTAGGTGAATTGGCCATGCTAAATTTCCCATAATGTTAGGTGCATTAGTCAGGGCTGAATGTAGGGGAATGGGTCTGGATGGGTTGCTCTTTGGAGGGTTGGTGTGGACTTGTTGGGCCGAAGGGCCTGTTCCCACACTGTAGGGAATCTAATGTTCTGCATTTATTCATCTGGTCTAACAAAAAATATAAAATTTGATTATTTTGTCACATCTCTGCACAATTTATGGGTTCTTGATCAAATCTGTTCTTTATAATTCATCTTTATTTATCTGTACTAAATATAACTTTAGTTCCTGTGAATAGTTATTTGGACTCATGTAGAAAAGAGATTGGGGAGCTAGGTGAACAAAGTGACTATTGGAGAGAACTTTGATAAAAGTGATCATATTATCGTAGACTAGTAATGTTGAGCATAGAACAGTTTAAAGTAGACTACTGAAATTGTAAGATGGACAATTTGAAAGAGAGCTAGCCAGGGCAAAATGAAACCAAAGATTGACATGATCAAATATAATTGAAGTGATTTTTAAGGAAGTGATGCTTCAGGTACAAGCTAGGTATGTTCCAGCAAGGCTAAAAGGTACAAAAGATAATGTTCCTTTGATGAGGATAGAGAATGTGATAAAGTAAAAAGAGATCGCATATGTCAGGTCAAATGCAATATGAGGAATTGAAGAGGAAAATAAGACTGACAAAGAGAGATGGAAATAGACAGTCAACATAAAAGGGAACCCAAAAATCATCTGACATATAGTAGACAGCTAGTAAAAGATGGATTGGGTTTCTATAGTGGCAAAGAGGCTCAGATCAATTTAAAGACACAGGGCAAGGCTAGAATATTTAATGAGTACTTTTTCTCCCTGACTGCTAAAGGAGTGGAGATATTGGAAATGGTGAATGGGTGAAAATTGAGACACAGCATTATTGAAAACTTGACCATGTTTAGAATGGATAAGTTGTCTGGTTTGGATGACATGCATCCCAGGTTGGAGATAGTGAAATGGCCAGCCATAATCTTCCTAGATAGAGTGAAAGTGCTAGAGAATTGGATAATAGCAAATTTAATACCCTTGTTGAAGAAATAGGTGTGAGAATAGTCCTAACAATTACGGGCCAACTAGTTTAACATTATTGGTGAGCAAGGCTTTAAAAACAATCAAAGAAAATAATCAGCAGCCACTTGGAGAGGTTTGAATTTGAGGATAAGTTGCATGACGAGTGGAGTGGATGTTGGCGAGTGTGAGATTGATGGGAAAATTGAGAATTGGATGCAAGTTTATGATAGGTTTGAGTAAGGTAGGCAAGGAAAATCCATTCCCATTAACAGATAGTACAGGACTTTTAGGCAAGGTTTGCAAGGAATTGGAAAAGATTTTTTTTAACTATATGAGACCATATGCATAAGCAGGAACTGTAGGGCACTGGCCTGTCAAGCCTGCTCTGCCATTCAGTTAGATCATGGCTGCTCTGATTATTCCATGTTCCTGCTTACTCCCAATAACCTTTCATACCCTTGCTCATGAAGAATCTATCTACCTCTGCCTTAAAAATATTCGGTGCATCCAACACTTTTTGAGGAAGACTGTTCCAAAATTCATGATTGTGAGAAGAAAGTGTCTCCTTATCTCTGTCTTAAATTAGTGACCCCCCATTTTGAAACAATGACTCCTAAATCTAGATGATCTTAGAAGAGGAAACATCCTCTCCATTTACACCTTGGGATCTTTGGATCAGGTCACTTCCTACTTTTTCTAAACTCCGGTGGAAAAAGATCTAGCCTGGCATTCCTTTCCTCTTAAGACAACCCAGGTATTAATCCAGTAAATCTTCTTTAAACTGATTACAATGTAAATGCATTATTTCTTATATAAGTTTACCCCTTATGGCCCTTAGACCCATTTCATTCAGAGCTGAGAATAGTGTGGTGCTCCTCAAAGACAGAGAGGCAGGGTGCACTCATTGGAAGGATCACTTGGTGGACCTCCTCAATCAAAACTCATTTCTTGATGTGATAACCTCAACCCATTCACTGAGCCCTGGGTGGTGGTAAGTATTCTGGGGGAATCACTGAGTTGCCTTAATTGTGAACATCTTCAGGAAAGACAATAAGGCAACTGTTTGCGGTAACTAGAAAAGGGGTATGTATGCTCTCCATCACAAGGAAAATCTTTGCAAAAATCCTTCTCCATTGGCATCACTGAATGGCAGAAGAGTTTCTACTGATTCACAATGCAGATTTTGTCTATCAAGTTGCAGAGAACGATTTTCACAGTAAGACAAATTTAAAATAAGTGCAGAGAGCAGCAATATATGTGGCCTTTTCTTGACCTCAAAGACTTTTAAATCTGTCAACTGGGAGTGACTATTGAGCATTCTTCTCAAATTTGATTGCCTACAGAAATTCATCACCATTTTCTATTTGTTGCATGATGGAATGCAACCTGTCATGCTCACCAATAGATCCACCACAGATCCAATTAATGTACAAATTGGGTTAAGCAAGGCTATGTCACTGTGCTGATGCTCTGTTCTACTTTACACACTAGGCACTCCCGTCTATCTTTGTGAAGGTTGGTGCTGCTATGGAGCTAATCTACAGGAAAAGCAGAACCTGTATCTCCTCTAGGCCAGGACCAACACCACCCCAACCTGCTGTCATCAAACTGAAGCATGCTTGCTTGTTGTGTATTTGAGGCCGAGCTCCAAACTATTGTCAATGTGTTCAGAGGCCTATCAAAGAATAGGCCTTAGAGTTAAGCCAGAAGTACTCCACCTCTCTGCTCCCATCACACAAAACTGACCCCAGTTCTGACATGAGATATACGGTGAACCACTGACAATTTCTTGGGACCTCACCTCAGCAAGGACAGACATCACCATGAAATTCAACATCGCTTTGGCTAACTGATGTCAAAGCTTGACACCAAGCTAATGAGCTATAGGGTGACAGTGTTACTTTCTTGTATACATCAGGGACATGGACAATGTATAGCAGACAACTCAAATCCCTTCAGAAATATCACCAAGTGATGTCTGCAAATCTACTGGCAAGAGGGGTGCTCCAATGTCAGTGTACTTTCTGAAGCCTACCTGTTATGTGTTAAGAATCTGCTTATGGTCATTGAGTTGCTTTTGAGAGATTGGGGTGGGGTGCTTGGGAGGTGGGAGCACTTGATACAAGTCTTCCACAGTAATCTGTCTACTGCAAACTTTGTTGATGCAAATAGTAGTAGAGCAGAGGAAATGTTTCAAGGAAGTCCATGAAAGCTGCCTGCAAAAATGCATAATCCTCCTAACTCAGAAGGAATGTTTAGCCCATGAGTGGTGAAGTTGGGGAAGAAGCAACCGTGGAGGTGCAAACTGTATCAAATATTTCTAAAAGGCCTAGATGGAGGTCAGGCGCAAACAAGAGAAGCAGTGTGTAAAAACCTGAGTAGGTCCTACTTGCCATTTTTAAATGGTTTCAGAACCCTTCTGCCTCTGTGGAAATCTGGGCGCCTCTGAGGATGCATTATTGATATCCTACTAGACTAAATGGGGGCTAACTTCATAATTGCTGTTATTTACCCTCACTGACTCTGAGAAGCTAATTTTATATTTACAGGATCGCACACATCATAATGATCAAAACACCACAAATTTTAAAGAGTTTGTTTATTGTTGTTTCAGTTCTTCACTAACATAATCATTATAATGTATAAAAAGAAAACACCTGAGCAGCCCACCCACCTGCCTTTTCAAATGCCACCTGTACCGCCTGCGGCAGTGTTTGTAGATCCATCATTGGATTATTTAGTCACCTGAGGATCCACAACAGTGGAGTGGAAGGACCCAAGAGACTCCCTAAGAAGAAGTATAACTGAAGCATAACCTCCCTGTATTTGCATTAAATTTCCCTTGCAATAAATGATCACATTCTATTAGCATTCCTAATTGCTTGTTGTACCTGCATCCTGGCTGTTTGTGGCTCCTGTTGTAGAATACACACATTCCTCAACATTTCAGAGCTCTACCATCTGTCATCATTATTTTGCATCACTTAGCTGAGTTGCTGAAAATCCAGCCCTGCTATTCCTGGAGTCATCACAAAAGTTAAAGATTTTCGAATAAGTACACAAAAATTCCCTGACCTTCCTGATTTTTCAGATTGATATATGGACTTTTTAAAAATTATTCACAGGATGAGGGCACCATTGGCTAGGCCACCATTTACTATCCATCAGGCAATTAAGAGTCAACCACATTGCTGGGCCCTCCTGTTACATGTAGGCCAGACCAGGCAAAGATGTCCCTCTCTAAAGGACATTAGCAAACCAGGTGGGTTTTTCCAACATGGTCATCATTAGACTCCTAATTCTAGATTTTTGTCATTGAATTCAAATTCCACCACCTGCCACAGTGGGATTTGAACCTGGGTCCTCAGAATATTACCTGGGTGTCTGGATTAACAGTCCAGCCATAGTACCACTAAGCCATCACCTCCCCACTAAGTTTCAGTATTTAAGAAGAATTACTATTTATTACAAGTAATTAGACTCTAGCTAAACAAACAATTATAAACTGTTGACAGCTAACACAAAGTTAAAACTCTCATCCTGCTAAACTTCTCCATACACACACACACATGCGCGTGCACAAATGTAGACAGGGAAAAATAGACAATGATTGGATGAAATCTAGGAGTTCCTATTTGTGGTGGTTGCTGAGATAAACTTTGATCCTTAATGTTGGTCAAATGTTGGCTCGAAGTCCACTTCCTCTGGATGCTTACACTAATTTGCAAGAGGCACAAGGTGGGAAAATATCACTACTTGGAGCCTATCTATTCACAATTTATGTCAATCATTTGGAAGTAGGAACAAATTGTAATATTTCCAAATTTGCAGATGATATAAACCTAAGTGGGAATGTGTGTTGTGAGGAAAATGTGAAGCAACTTCAGGAGGATTTGAGGACATGCAGGTCCTTGGACTCCTCCATCGCCAGACCATAGCAACACGAGGTTGGAGGAAGAGCGCCTCATCTTCCGCCTAGGAACCCTCCAACCACAAGGGATGAACTCAGGTTTCTCCAGTTTCCTCATTTCCCCTCCCCCCACCTTGTCTCAGTCAAATTCCTCGAACTCAGCACCGCCTTCCTAACCTGCAATCTTCTTCCTGACCTCTCCGCCCCCACCCCACTCCGGCCTATCACCCTCACCTTGACCTCCTTCCACCTATCGCATTTCCAACGCCCCTCCCCCAAGTCCCTCCTCCCTACCTTTTATCTTAGCCTGCTGGACACACTTTCCTCATTCCTGAAGAAGGGCTTATGCCCGAAACGTTGATTCTCCTATTCCTTGGATGCAGCCTGACCTTCGCTTTTCCAGCAACACATTTTCAGCTCAGGAGGATTTGGACAGCTTAGTGATTGAGCAAGGATATAGTAGATGAAATATGATCTTGAAGAGAGATTGGGCAAATTGGACTTGTATTCTCTCAAATTTCAAAGAATGAGAGGTGATCTCATAGAAATGTACAAAATACTTGAAAGGTTAGACCTGTTTGACGTAAGTAAGATGTTTTCCCTGGTTAGGGAGTCTGAAGGGCATAATTTAAAAATAAGGGGTGTGCCTAGGTTGGAGATAAGGAGAAACTATTTTAATCAGAGGGTTGGGAATCTTTGGCATTCTCAACCGTAGAGTTGTGGACACTCTGTTTTGATTATGTTTAAGATAGACATTGATTTCTGATTACCAGTTGTGTACACGGCTCTGGGCTTGCTCAGTGAAAGGCATTGTGTGTTTGATCAGCGCAATCATACTGAATAGGCTAATGGCCTATTCTTTTTTCTGTGTTCCTAAGAGTGTCCACTTTATGGCCTTTAATGAGTTTTTAGTTATACACAGGGAAATTATCTAAATAGAGTAGTCATTATCTCACAAATTGGCAATGATGTGTTCCATTTTAGCAGCTATTTGGATAGTGAAGATATCACTCAGGCCCTATTTAAGGTTACCAATGAGGTAAATCCTATAGTGTATGGAGCTGTCAAAATCCCAAAGTATATAGTGACCAGTGAAGGTAGGTTTGTGGTAGACCGTAGTAAAAAACCCATCGGCTGATATCTCAACTGAACAAAGAAAGGACACTTCAGATTAGATTAGATTTCCTAGGATTCCTGATGAAGGGCTTTTGCCCGAAACGTCGATTTCGAAGCTCCTTGGATGCTGCCTGAACTGCTGTGCTCTTCTAGCACCACTAATCCAGAATTAGATTCCCTAGTATCAAACTTGCATCAAACAGGTCTATCCGTTCAAGTATTTTGTACATTTCTATGAGATCACCTCTCATTCTTTTAAATTTTAGAGAATACAGGTCCAATTTGCCCAATCTCTCTTCAAGATCATATTTCATTTGAGACAAGTGACACTTGTTTCACTGTTCCATTTAAACTATGAATTCAAAGACAGGATGGAGGCCACAAGGACATAAAAGGAAATTCTTGCTGGTAACTACAGATTGAAAACATATTTTCAACATAGCTGAAGACTTGTGCTCGAGACATTGCTGCTCCCCTAGTCAAGCTCTATCGTTACAACATTGGCATCTACCTGACAATATGGAAAATTTCCAAGGTATGCCATATTCATTAAAAAGCAGGACAAATCCAACCTGGCCAATTACTGCTTCATCAGTCTACTCGCGATCATCTGTAAAGTGATGGCAGATGTCATCAATAGTGCTATCAAGCAGCACCTACAAAGCAATAACCTGCTCAGTTTACCCAGTTTGGGTTCTGCCAGGGCCACTCAGCTCCTGACCTTACAGCCTTGGTTCAAGCATAGACAAAACTGCTGAATTTCACAGATGAGGTGAGAGTGACAGCCATGGAGTCATAGAGATGTGCAGACTCGGGACAGACCTTGCAGCCCAACCCATCCATGCCGACCAGATATCCCAACCCAATCTCGTCCCACTTGCCAGCACCCAGTCCATATTCCTCCAAACCCTTCCTATTCGTATATCCATCCAAATGCCTCTTAAATGTTGCAATTGTACCAGCCTCTACCACTTCCTCTGGCAGCTCATTCCATACACGTACCACCCTCTGTGTGAAAAAGTTGCCCCTTAAGTCTCTTTTATATCTTTCCCCTCTCACCCTAAACCTATGCCCTCTAGTGCTGGACTCCCCGACACCAGGGAAAAGACTTTGTCTATTTACCCTAGCCATGCCCCTCATAATTTTGTAAACCTCTATAAGGTCACCCTTCAGTCTCCGACGGTCCAGGGAAAACAGTCCCAGCATGTTTAGCCTCTCCCTATAGTTCAAATCCCTTGACTTTCGGGCTGCATTCGACAGAGTGTGCATCAAGGAGCCCTATCAAAACTGGAATCAGTGTGTATTGGGGCAAACACTCTGTTGGTTGGAGTCATAACTAGCACATAGGAAAGTGGTCATGTTTATTGCAGATCAGTCATCTCCCCTCCAGGATATTGCTGCAGGAGGTCCTCAGGTCCAACTACCTTCAGCTGCTTCGTAAACAACCTGCCCTCCATTGTAAGGTCAGAAGTGGGGATGTTTACTGGTGATTGATGCTGAGCATTGCACATTCACGACTTCTCAGAGACTGAAGCAGTCCATGTTCAAATGCAACAAAATCTGGACAGTATTCAAGGTTAGGTTGACAAGTGGCAAAGTAACATGCACGCCACACAAATGCCAGTCTATGATCATCACCAATAAGAGAATCTAACCACTGTTCTTTGATATTCAATGATGTTGTCATCACGGAATTCTCCACTATCAACATTCTGCGTCTTGCCATTGGCCAGAGACTCAACTGGGCTCACAACAGTAGCTACAAGAGGCTTGGAATACTGTGGCAAGTAACACACCTCCTGACTCTCCAAAGCCTATTCCATCATCTATTGGGCAAACGTCAGGAGTAGGATGGAATACTTTCCACTTGCCTGAATGGCTGCAGCTCTAAAACACTCAAGAAGCTTGATGCCATTGAGGACTAAGGAGCCCGTCTGATTGGTGCTGCATCCACAAACAGCCACTCCCTCAATCTCTGACGTACAGTGGCAGATTTGTGTACTATCTAAAAGATGCACTGCAGAAATTCACCAAAACTCCCCAGAATACACATTCCAAATCAACACCCGCTTCCTAGAAGGACTAGGGCAGCAGATATGTGGGAACACCACCACCTACAAGTTCCCCTCCAAGCCACTACCATTCTGACTTGGAAATATATCGATATTACTTCACTGCTGCTGGGTCAAAGCCCTGAAATTCCCTCACTAACAGCGTTGGCTGCCAAAGGAAGTGGTGGAGACTGGTACAATTGCAACATTTAAGAGGCATTTGGATGGGTATATGAATAGGAAGGGTTTGGAGGGATATGGGCTGGGTGCTGGCAGGTGGGACTAGTTTAGGTTGGGATATTTGGTCAGCATGGATGGGTTGGACTAAAGGGTCTGTTTCCATGCTGTACATCTCTATGATTGTATGTAGGTCAACCCACTGCAGGTGACTGCAGCAGTTTAAGAAGGCAGCTCACCACCACTTTCTCAAAGGCATCTAGGGATGGCCAGTACATATTGGCCAGCCAGCAATGATCACATCCCGTGAATGAATTTTAAAAAAAATCAGAAATATGAGAGGTTTTGGAAGTTAGATGTCGTGCTGTTCTATCATGGAATGCAATGAAGGTATTTGCGAACACTGGGCCTAAAGGTGATCCTATGGCAACACCATCTGTTCAGACATAAATAGTGTAATTGAAACTGAACTCGACTGCATGAGTTGTTGAGTTCATAAGTTCAACAAATATTGATTTTTGCAATGGTGGCAGGTCCAGATCACTCTGGTATAGTGCTAAAGTGCAGATGTCCATTGTTTCTTTGAGTAGTACATTGATTACACTTGCAATATCAAATGAGCACAAGGATACTGCAGTCCTATCGATATGCAAGTCTTCTATATCTTTGCAATGTGAAATAATCCTTTATTATATAAATGGAGAACTTGCTCAAAACTGGTTGCAGCAGTTCACCCAACCATTTGGCCGTTTAACTGGTGTCCTCTGGTTTTTTGAACCTTTTACAAATGGAAATGTTTTTCTCTACCCTGTCCAGACCTCTCATAATTTTGAATACTTCTGTCAAATCTTTTCTTAACTTTCTCTTTTACAAGGAACGTTTTCCTAGCTTCTCCAATCTGTTTAAGTAGTTAATATTTCTCAGCTCTGGAACCATTCTTGTATGTTTTTTATTGCACTCTTGACATTCTCACATTATTTTTTGCTAATCAAGGAAGTTAAAGAGAGTATTAAGTTCAAAGAAAAAGCATATTAAGGAAAAAAAATCAAGGCAGTCCCAAACACTGGGATAAATTCACACATTCTTGTAAAATGTTTGGAACATTTGTAAATTTGAGATGAGGGCATTATTGGCAAAGCCAGTATTAATTGTCCTTGGGAAGCTGATGCTAAGCCATCTTGATTAAGATACACATTCGGTGGTGTTAGGGAGTATAATATTCGATAAAATTTTCAGGTGACGAAAAAATCAAAGCATAACAATTTATTGAATATAACAATTAGAAGTAATGCATAATCACAATAAATGGATGAATAACAGGTGATGACTGTTTACCAATCTTGGATCAGGTAGGTGGCATGATGTGGCAAAATCTCTTGAGGTCTCTCTTGCTTACAAGGAACTTTCTGTTTTGGCTGTCTCTTGAGCTGGCTTGAGACATTTAGCCAAAGCTAGCATGGATCCATCTTGAGAGTAACAGCTAATTTAAGGTGTTAACCTGAAGCATGTTTGGAATAAACATGGGGATTCTACCCTTCTCCCAAATTAGTTTTCCTCCTTAGCTGTCCATTTATACTTCCTATTTTTAAGAGGTTTCTGGATACTTCCTGTTAATCATTTGTTTATTTTTTACCACTTCACATATTCAGTTACTAGGGAGATGTTCAAGGCAGCATCCTCAGAATCTCTATCCAGGAATATTAAATCATCTCTCCCTCTTATATGGATATGTTGTTGTCTTCTCTCAGATTTTTTTTAAGTATTAATGATTTTTTAAATCAGGCTTAGCAATGCTTACACAAAGGTCAGTTGTAAAGCTATCCCCTTCATCAGACAATACATAGCTTGATGAATAACCGTGAATTCATGGCAGCATAAATAGCTTGTTAGTAGACTTTCAGAAAGAGAGAGAAATCTTCTTCTCAAAAAATTGCTAAATATTTTAAATGATTTTATAAGGGGCACAGTTCCAGGACTTTGAGTGACAATGAGCGAACAAAAATATATCTCCAAGTTACGGCATTTCTCATGCCATTATTGCATAATACATTTGAGTATCATTCCCTATAATCTTTTACCAATCTAGGCAGTTTTTATTTGACATCGGAATGATTTGTTGTGCAGTGTTATTCTGTCAGGCCTGACTGGGGCATTCATCTCACTTGAATCTGACCTGTATTTATATTTTTTTTCAGAGCTTTGACAAACCATAGAAAATAAGTTCAAACAAATTAGAAGTACTTAATGGTACACATGTAGCTTTAAACTTTTTACTTTCACGTAAAAACAAAGGTCTGTAGTTAGCATAATTTCACTTTTTATCTCCTGTATTTTCATGTCCAAGTTAATTTCATAATTCTGTGTTTCAGCTTCCTCTTTCCAAGAATACACCAATTCCATACTATCTCCAACTTGTTTTTTGACCTTTCAATCAATCAAATTCAAGATTCTCAACTGCAACCTGATCTGTAAGTGAATTCGGAATTCAAGAGTATAGAATATATGCAAAATCCCCTTAAGGGGATATACAATAACGTTATTTTAAATGCTATAAATAGAATAAATCTTACACTTGTGCGCTTTTCATACAGGATTCGTCATCTTTGGAATGTGCAGTCCATGGTTTTCCACCTCTTCATTCTCATGGCAGTTCTGGGATACTGTGTGTCATTTTTCAATATGGATTTCCAGTGGAAGGTTTTTCATTATGGAAATGCACAAGTGAAAAATTTACTCTAATATTCTTGCCATTGTAAAACAGTGTATTTGATTTATTTACCATTCACCAAAGCCCCTGTGTTTTTATGGAGAGGGAATAGATGCAGACGTTTGAAGGGAACAGAGACTAGAAATGGGGACCGCAATCCAAATTAAAGAGGGCTTTTTTTTAGATTTTACTTCCCCATGCAGCGGCTGGTTAGATTGTGAGAGGTTTGTTAGCTGATAGAGAAAAGTGTCAGTGCTAAAATATTTGTTTTGGATGGACCCTGGCAACCACAAAACACTATTTGTCAGTGGAGGCAGGTAGAGTCAAAAAAATAGTCAGAATGTAAGAAGAAAGCAGCAAAGAAGATCATGGAGTTGAGAACATTGAGTATTTAACTGGTAATGAAGAGATATGGGGTATCTGCCAAATATCATAGGATTGTTCAATGTGTCAGATTAGCAATTGAGAGGAAAGGGCATGGAATTAAAGTGGTGAAGTGCTGATGGAGAGGAAAAGTCTAGAAGGCTGGAGGGGCATGTGCAGCCAATTGTAGCAAAAGATTTGCTGGTGGAGGCTGGCTGAACACTTTTGCTTCATTGTGGAATTTGACAAGGAGAGCTCTATAAGAAATGCCTCCTTTCGCCGGTCATGATTCTTGGAAAGGCCAGTGTAAATGGTTTAAAATTCACTGGCAACAAAAGGTGGAGAAAAGGAGGCTCAATAACATCATATTCATGGACTTGCCCCTGCATTGTGGCATCTTCAATAAACCCAGTAGAGTTAAAATGAAAGTTGATGGGCTCAGTGAAATGAGGACAGGTTTCATGTTAATGCCAGTTTTATTGATAGGGGGATGGGAACCTAAGGGGAGGCTCTGAGTTAGCTAGAATGGGTAAGGGCATAAGGAAAAAGAGAATCAAGGCAGTAAATAAAAAGCAAAAAGTAGCTGAGCAGTGTAGCACTAAAATGAGTGGAAACCAGGTCATGACAGAAGAAGGGAGAATGTTTAAAAACTAAGGTACTTCTGGTGTACATGTTTAGATTCAAAAAGAAGGTATGGAAACCAGCATAAGAACGCTTTAGCTGAATGCTCGAAGCATTCGAAACAAGGTAAATGAGATGACGCACAAATCATCGTGAATGGATGTGATTTAGTGGCTATTACAAAGACATGGTTCCAGAGTGCTCACAACTGGGAGTTAAATATCCAGGGATATCAGACTATTCAGAAGGACAGACAAGAAGGAAAGGTAGGCAGTATAGCTCTGATATTTAAGGATGACATCAGGACAGTAGTAAAAGATGATGTAGGTTCTAAGGAGAAAATGTTGAATCAACACGGGTGGAAATTAGAAATATTAAGGGAGAAAGTCACTGATAGGTGTAGTCTATAGGCCACCATATTATAACATCATGATGGGGTGGACAAACAAAGATGTAACTCATTGACATAAAAATTGTATGGAATTATCATGGGGGACTTTAATCTACATATTAATTGACCAAACCAAGTTGTTCAAAGCAGCCTTGAGAAGCTCTTGGAATGTATCCAATAATAGTTACCTAAAACAGTTTGTAATGGAACCTACGAGGGAGCAAGCTAATGTAGATTTGGTCCTGTGTAATGAGATAGAAATAATGAACAATCTCATAGGTAGGGATTATCTCAAAAGGAGAGATCACAGTATGAATGAATTTAAAATACAGACGGAGGGTGAGAAGGTAAAATCCAATAAGTCTTATGTTTAAGTCTTATGCTTAAACAAAGGAAATTACAATGGGATGAGGGAGGAGTTGGCTAAGGTAGACTGGAAGCAAAGACTAAATGGTGGGACAATTGAGGAAGACTTCCAAAGCAACTTTTCACAGTACTCAGCAGAAATATAGAGAACAACCTCGATTATCTGAACAAGATCTCAAGGTCCCGTAAAAACGCTATCCATTATCTGAACTCTCAGTTATCCAAACAAAATATTCCCTGCCCATCTCGTTTGAATAATCAAGGTAGTTCTGTACCAGTGAAAAGGAAGGACTGTCGGAAAAGGTATAATCAGTCTTGGACAACTAAGGAAATAAGGGAGATTATCAAATTGAAAAATAATGCATACAAAGTGGCAAGGATTAGTGGAAAACTACAGGACTGGGAAATCTTTAAAGGTCAAGGGAAAGCCATGAGAAAAGCTTTAAAGAAAGATAAGATAGGTTATCTAAGACTAGCTCAGAATATTAAAACAGTACAAGTTTCTACAAATACATAAAACGAAGAAGGGTATCTAAGGTAAACATTGGTCATTTGGAGGATGAGAAAGGGGATTTAATATTGGGAAATGAAGATATGGCCAAAACATTGAACAAGCATTTTGTGTTCTTCCTCACAGTGGAAGACACAATAAAATGCCAATAATTGATGACATGGAGGCTATGGCAGGTGAGGACCTAGAATCGATCATTATCATTAGTGTTGAGCAAACAAATGAGGCTAAAGATAGACAAGTCTCCTGGTCCTTATGGAATGCATCCCAGGGTACTAATAGAGATGAAAGGGGAAATAGCAAATGAGCTTATCGTAATTTTATCAAAATTCACTGGATTCTGGGGTGGTTCGGGCAGATTGGAAAACAACAAATGTAATGTCAGTGTTTAAAAAAGGAGGTAGACAAATCTTGGGTGACTGTAGGCTTGTTAGCTTAATTTCTGTAGTGGGGAAGATGCTTGAATCTATCATCAAGGAAGAGGACATCTAGATAGAAATTGTCCCATTGGCAGTTGCAGCATGGGTTCATGAAAGGCAGGTCATGTTTAATTAACTTGCTGGAATTCTTTGAGGACGTTACAAACACGGTGGACAACGGGAAACTAGTGGATGTGGTGTATCTGAATTTCCAGAAGGCATTCACAAAAGGCTGATGCATAAGATAAAGGTGCATAGCATTACCAATAATGTATTAGCACGGATAGGGGATCGGTTAACTAACAGAAAGCAAAGAGTGGGAATAAATGGGTCTTTTTCTGGTTGGCAATCAGTGACAGATTGTGTGCCTCAGGGATACGTTGGGACTGTGATTGTTTACAATTTGCAAAGATGATTTGGAGTGGGAGGAACCAAATGTAGTGTCTCAAAGTTTGCAGATGACACTAAGATGAAAGCAAAGTGTGCAGAGGACACAAAGTCTATAGAGGGATATAGATAGTTTAAGTGAGTGGGCAAGGGTCTGGCAGATGGAGTACAGTGTTGGTAAATGTGTGATCATCCATTTTGGTAGGAATAACAGCAGAATGAATTTTTATTTAAACTTTAAAAAAATTACAGCATGCTGTTGTGTGGAGGGATCTGAGTGTCCTCGTGCATGAATCACAAAAATCTGGTTTGCAGGTGCAGCAGGTAATTAAGGTAGCAAATAGAATATTTTCCTTATTGCTAAAGGAATGGAGTTTAAAAACAGAGATTATGCTATAGCTGTATAGAGTACTGGTGAGGCCACACCTGGAGTACAATGTACAGTTTGGTCTCCTTACTTGAGATGTACAATTAGTTCTGATGTAACGCGATAGTTCCATTCTCGTTCTCTGATCTCGCATTAAGAAAACTGTGCAATAGCTGTGCCGTTTAAACTAAGAGGGGTCAGAATCACGTTATAGCCAATACAAGTAAGGAAAGCTCGTGTTCTACCAATAACCGTTCTAAGGTCTTCAATTGTGTTAAAGCCAATTCGCGCTAAAGAAAAATGCATCATAGCAGAACTGACTGCTGGCATTGGAGAGCTGCAGAGGAGGTTCACTAGGTTAATTCCAGAGTTGAGAAGTTGGCTTATCAGGAGAGATTGAGTGGACTGAGACTATGTTGATTGGAATTAAGAAGAATGAGAGGGGATCTTATAGAAACATACAAAATTATGAAGGGAAAAGATAAAATAGAAGTAGGAACATTAGTGGGTAAACTAGAACTAGGAAGTGCAGCCTCAAAATAAGGGGGAGCAGATTTAATTGAGGAGGAACTTCTTCATCTGAAGAGTTGTGAATCTGGACTTCTGTGCCCAGTGAAATAACTGAAACTACCTTGTTTTAAGGCAAAGATATGTATATTTTTGAACAGTAAAGGAATTAAGAGTTAATGTGAGCGGGTGAGTAGGTGGAGCTGAGTCCATGAAAAGATCATCTATAATCTTATTGAATGGTGGAGTAGGCTTGAGGGGCCAGATGGCCTTCTCCTGCTCCTTTTTTATATGCTCTTATGTTAATTCTTCACACGGGAATTGGTTTATCTCAGTTGGCTGGATTGTTGGTTTGTAGAGCATTGTGACACCAACAGCGTGAGTTCAGTTCCCATTACTGATTTGAGGTTTCCACGAAGGATTCTCCTTCTCAACCTCTTCCCTCGCCTGAGGTCTGGTGGCCCTCAAATTAAATCAAAACCAGTCGCTTCTCTCTCATGAGAGAGCAGCCCTTATGGCCTGGTAAGGCTATAGTGACACAAGTTCTTCCCACTCTCTCCTGTGAGTTGTTTCGATTTGTAAAACTCACCTACACTCCAGATATTATCCATCATTACAAATGCAAAGTCATGATTTTTTTTAAAAGAATGAAAGTTGATAATTGAACTGTAGCATGGATTTGCAAAGCAATTGCAGTTGTTCGTTGATTATCCTCAGCAACTTGTATGTAGCTACAATTAATTTTCTTGGATTTACCTGATTGGAACAGCGGGCCAAAATGCACAGGCCAGGTTAGTAGATAAGCATCATCACCATGTTCTATACTTGTGTGTGCATATATAGTAGAACATTTGCTATTACCTAGAATGAGTCCAGAATGAACCAGATTATATGAGATTTGTGATTGTTTCATAGAATAAACTTCATAATACACAGTTACATGAGAACGTAAACATAGGAGTGGGAGTAGGCAATCCGGCCCCTCAAGCCTACTCTGCCATTCAAAAAGATCATGGCGGATCTTTTTGTGGACTCAGCTCCATTTATATGCCTGTTCACCAGTGAAGTGAATCATACTTTCATCATTTTGTAAGAACTATAGAGTCATTGGAAATAAGTTAATATACTCAATTTTAATTATCCAGTTGAGATATGTCCTTAAATGTTGAAGAAAAACACTTTGAGAACAGGATCATCCAACAGTTTCATTTTATTCTGAGGAAAATATACATTCATGTAAAATTTCAGAAATTAAATGAAATGTACTGGTTTGTAAAGTTTTCAGCACAATCTCAACAAATGCAGCAGAGATTATTGCACATAATTGGGAGTGATTGGCCCTAAGTCTTCAAATTTGACTCTACACCCCTTGAATTCTCATGGCATCAGGTCAGGTATGGGCAAGGAAAATGTCATTGCCATCTGTCAGTTGATAAGTCAGAATTTCTTCATATTGAATCCGACTTCAAGTACTGAGGGTGACAAGGGGTCAAAATGTTTTCTGGATGAGGAACTTGCATCTTGATCAAGATTACTCCATTCCAATTACCGACTGAAATAGATGAATGCTGGGAGACATTCAAAGAACGATAGAGGAAAGTGCACACCCTGGAATGTCCACCTACATCTGATTTGGAACAGTTCAATTGCTTAGCAACATCCAAATCAGAACCAACAACAATAGACACCAGGTTAAATGGTCACTTGGTTCTGCTCATAGAAGTCAATACTGGTGCGGCCGTTTCAGTGATCGCAAAACTGGTCTTTAGCAAAATTCGCTACACACTCCAACCTTAAGTTTGCGCAAGACCTTGGCGAGACTAAGCACTGGAGACTATACTGGAGAACCTTTGCAGATTAAAGATACAACTTTGTTCCGGTCTCTTATGAGAAGCAGTTGTTTCAATTACCACTTATTGTAGTAAAAGGCTGAAACCCAACCTTGCTAGGGTAAAATTGGTTGAGCAAAGCTAGTGGGGCTGTCCTTCAGAAACTGGACAGGAGCCATGTGTACATGCAACTGTGGTTAAATGAAGATTCCCAGAAGTATGCTACAATTATTACCCATAAAGGCTTGTACCAAAATATGAGATTGCATATACCCCAAATGGCAATTTTTCAGCCGATGGAGTACAGTTTACAAGTTTACCCCAGGTCACCATTTATCGAGATGTCATGCTAATAACAAGGAAGATCAATAAGAAGCATTTGGAGAATTTGGACATAGTCCTTGGACATTTCTCCGAGGTGAGCATATGCCTTGAAAGGGAACACTTGCATTCCAGGTACTCCAAATGACCTACTTGGGCTACAGAAAGGACAAGACTGGGTTATATCCGTTGGAAGATAAAGTGAGGCGCTAACTCCAAAGTCTGTACTTGAGCTTAGGTCTTTCCTTGGCTGGTGAATTATTATGGAAAGTTTATACATAACCTGGCCTGCTTCCTGCTGTCTTTGCATCAACTCTTCAAAAAGGATCAACCCGGACTCGGCAAGATGGCGGCAATTCTGTAGAACTGCTGTGGACAGCTCTGCCTAACAGCAAGGTATACTGGTGCTTTTTGCCATCCCTGGCCAAATTATGTGGTGGAATTATTAGTTTAAAATCTTACAGAACATATATTTGTTAATATTTGGGAGTGGGAAGGATGCCAAAGGGAAAAGGAGTGAGCAAACAGCAGTAGGGAGGACACTCCCCTGCACCACCAGGCATACCAAAGACAGCAGCAACAGCAGCCTCTCCTGAACCCCCGGGGACCTGGCAGACTCTCAGGAATTGGCTGCGGCGATGGAGAGACTTACCTTGAAGGTTGGGACTGCGATTGAGGAGATCCGTGGGGAGATTCATGCGCAAGTCCAACCTATCGCATCCATGCTGCAGAAGCAGGCGATCCATGGCCCTGGTGTTAGCGCGGATGAAATGATATCAGTCCGAGCCTAGAGTGCGGTTCAACAGTCGGTAACGTTTATTGATACAGTAACACCGACGGAGACCAACCGAGGTCCGAATCTCGGCTGTTCTGTTGTTCCTGCGCGCTGCTACACATTATATACCTTTCTTTGTCAGGATGTGAGGATTTTGAGTATGAATGGGATGATAGTTCCCTATCATCGCTGGAGTAGGTGCAAATGGTGGGTTTCCTGTCCCAGGAGAGTTGCAGTGTACACACAATAGGGTGCTAATTGGATTATGTAAACGCGTCCGGGTACTATCTGCTTGTCTCTCTCTGTGAGGGCTGGGGGCTAGCACCCCCCTTTGTTCCCTTGGGGTGCTGGTGTGTATTTGTCTGTTCGTTCCTGTCTGGTGGATGCCTGTCCTTTGCCTCAGGATGGTTCTGTATTGATGAATATGGGTGTGTTTCAGTCAGTCTCTTGATTTGATTAGGAGATGGGTTTCCATAATTAATTAGCTCCGGAGTTTCGGTCTATGAGTCATGGTTAGTGTCTGGTCTAGTGTGGATTTGATCTGTCCTCTGGCTCCCATCTCCCGGTCACGTGGGCGGACCGGCAGCTGCTGAGTTCTGTGGGTTTAAGCTGCGACTGCCGTATAAAACACAAAATGAATTCCTATAGTTTTACCGATGTAGGCATAGTCCCGTGGCAAATACAGGGCGGCCCTGATGCCTGCTTGCATTGGGGAGCGGCTGGAGGAGGTGGAAGGTTGAATTAAGGCTTTGGAAGCTGCGATGGAGTCCTCATCCAGTTGGATCAGGTGTTGGAGCGAGAGATGCGGGCTTTGCGAAACTATATCGACGACCACGAAAATTGAGGTTGGAGGATAAATTTCCGAATTGTCGGGCTCCCGGATGGTGAACAGCCAGTCAGCTTCTTTGAAAGCTGGCTGCTGAAGCTTTTGGGCCTTCACATCGAGTCCAGCCGGCTGCAGATTGAAAGGGCCTATCTGGTTACAGTGCACAGGTCAGGGTCAGTGCAGCACTCCCGCCCGGTCCTTCCATTCGCGTAAGGACAAGCAAAAAGCAATAGAAGCCTCCAAATTACTGGGAAATGATCTGTAGGCACTGCTGTACAAGGGGTCAAAAATTTTCCAGGATTTCTCAGCAGCTTTAATTCGAAAGAGGAAGTCCTTCGATGAAGTTAAAAAGAGGCTGAGGAACCTGGACATGCAGTACTCCATGAGGTACCCCGCAGTGCTCTGTTTCAGCCACAAGGACTCAGTTTATACATTTGGCTCAACGGATAAAGCTAAAAACTTTGTAGACACTTTAAAGTAGACAAACTGGCTTGAAGAATATGGTTAATGTTCGTTCTCTTTTCCTTCTTTCATCATGTTTTCCCTTCCTTTTTTTAATTCCTTTCTTTCTCCCTAATAATTTCTTCTCTGGAAAGAGGGAAAAGAAAAATTTGGAATAAGTTGTTTCTTTTCTTACATAACCGGATTGAATAATGGGAAATTTTGTGGATGTTCTTTATTGTCCACTCCATTTTTTTTTGTTTGTTCTGTTTCTCTTTTAGTCACAAGTGGAGGTGACATGAAGCCAGGGATGGGTGGATTGCTCATCCTGATTTTGTCTTTTTTCTGTTGATTTAAGGATCATCTCCTTGTTTGTTTTTTGGCCTTGGGCTGGGGCACAGTCTGGGTTTGAAGAAGCTGTGAAGGAGGGAATAGGTAGGGTGAGTGCCCCATATGGGCAGGGGAAAGAGGTTTTATAGTTGGTTTTCTTTGTAGTTTTTTGGTAGTAATAGTTGTTTGTAGTTATGATAGAATAGTTTTTGTATACATAATTCTTCGACTTTATAAGTCTTTATTTACTTGTGCTCGGCGCTTTGTAAGCAGGGTTCCCCATCCCAGAGGTTCAAGGGTCTCTGAAAGGGAATATGGCTAAGTGTCTTATTAAATGGTGCACCTGGAACAACAAGGGAAGTCGTTTGACTGTTAAAAGTAAAAAAGTCCTTTCTCGCCTTAAGAGGGAAAGGGTTGATGTTGCTTTGTTGCAGCAAACCCATCTTGATGATGGGGAACACCTGAAGTTACAACAGGGGAGTTATGACTGGGTATTCTTTTCGTCCTTTACTACTAAAAGTAAGGGAATGGCAGTACTTATCCAGAAAAATCTTCCGTTCACATTATTAGAGCAGGTGAAAGATGAGCAGGGACGCTTTGTAATACTTAAAGCCCTGATATATGGGGAGGAATATGGCATTTTAAATGTCCACTATCCTTTGGCGCATCCCCTCAAATTTTTGATTAGTGCTTTCTCTAAGCTGAGTGCCTTTGGAACACGGCACATTATTATAGGGGAGATTTTAATTGTCTTTTGGATCCTACAGTGGACAGGATGCCTAGTGGGCCCCTAATTATTTCTTTGCAAGCCAAGCAGGTGGCCGTTGTATGCGAGGAGTTGGGGGTGGTGGATATTTGGAGATGTCTTCACCCTACCGGCAGGGATGTCATCTTTTTTTTTCAAACCCACACAAATGTCACATGAGGATTGATCTTTTTCTGGCTCCCTCGACTCTTCTGGATTCAATTATGGGTTGTAAAATTGGGAATAGAGCTATCTCTGATCACACGGTGGTATATTTGGAAGCTAAGGCCAAGAGTGAGGGGCTAGGTTTGCGACATTGCGACCCTTTTCTCCTTAAGGATTCTAAATTTGTGGAATACTTTTTGAAGGTGTTTCAGGAATTCTTGACTATCAACTCAGGCACGGCTAGTAGTCCACCTACGCTATGGGAGACCACTAAGGCCTTTGCTAGGGGATTAGCTATTTCCTATTCGGCTAGCTAGAAACGACAAAAGGAGAAACAGCAGCATCTACTTGAGACGCGGTTGAAAGCCGTCAAGGTAGCACATTTTGCACGGCCTTCGGTGACTAAGCTACGGCGAATCACGGTCCTCTGGGCTGCTTTGAATTCAATACTGACACAAAATGCAAAGAAAGAACTTGCTTTTGCTAGACAAAGGCTGTTCGAGTATGGGGATAGACCAGGCAAGTATTTAGCATACCTGACTAGGAAAAAGCGTGCTCCCCAATCCATTACTGCAATCGGAGACAGCGCCGGGGTCCTTACATACGATGCTAAAAAGATTAATGAAGCTTTTCGGAGTTTTTACACTGAATTGTATCCGTCTGAAGGTTGCGAGGATAGGAGGGCTAAAAGGAGGCCTTTTTTAAGAACCTGGACCTACCAGGGGTAACCTTGGAACAAGTCTCTCTCCTTAATGCCCCCTTGACAGTTCAGGAAATAGAGGAGGCAGCTAGGCAACTTCAGAGTGGGAAAGTGCCTTGCCCTGATGGTCTCCCAGGTGAATTTTATAAGGAGTTTATAGGGATTCTGTCAGGGCCGATGTTGGAAATGTACAATCACTCCTATATGCATGAATGCCTACCGCCATCTTTGAGAGAAGCTAATATTTATTTCCTTAATTCTTAAGAAGAAGAAGATTCCTGAGGATTGTGCCTCATACAGGCCCATCTCTCTATTAAATTCAGATTTCAAGATTCTGTCTAAGATCCTGGCACTGAGATTGGAAAAGGTGTTGCCCCATATTGTTAAAGAGGACCAGGCAGGCTTTATAAGGGGCTGTAGGTCCTCTAATAATATTAGAAGGTTGCTGAATATGGTCCAAGTTTGACAGCAACGATCGATTTAAGGGGTTGGTGATTTCCTTAGATGCAGAGAAAGCATTTGACCGGGTGGAATGGCCATGTTTTTTTGATGTCTTAGAACAGTTTGGGTTGGGTGGGGTCTTTGCTAGGTGGGTGGAGGTTTTATATCGCCACCCTCTGGTGAAGTCTGGGAATTTTAGGATTGGTAGGGGTAGTCGGCAAGGCTGCCCCCTCTCACCGTTGTTGTTTATGTTGGTGGTAGAGCTGCTGGCAGAGGCCATTCGTCAGAATGTCCACATAACCACTCCGGAAGTGGGATCGAGGGTACACGAGATTACATTGTATGCGGATGATGTCCTTCTGTTTTTATCGAACCCGATGACCTCTGTACCCCATTTGATACAATGTATCAATTCATTTGGAGCTATTTCGGGATATAAGGTTAACTTTGCAAAATTGGAGGCTATGCCTTTGGGGAACCTCAAGGATGTGCCAGAAGTTGAAAGTGGCCCTAAGTTCCCTTTTAAGTGGTCACAGGCAGGGTTCTGATACCTAGGCATTTTGATTACCCCCAAGTTCGATCTGTTATTTTGGACTAACTTTGCTCACTTACTCGACAATATTAGGCTGGATCTCCAGAGATGGGAGACTCTTCCAATTTCATGGTGGGCCGAATATCTCTCATTAAGATGAATGTTCTTCCACGTTTGCTTTATCCCATGCGTATGCTCCCGATAATGTTTCCCAGGTCAACGTTGTGGAAGCTTATGGAATGGTTTGATTCCTTTGTCTGGCATCATGGGCAACCTCTCGTTAAACTTACTAAATTGCAGTTGCCTCAAGAAGGAGGAGGAGGAGGAGTTGATTTCCCTGACACCAGGAGGTATCAGCTGAGTTCCCTGCTGTCCTTTGTGATTGGGTAGGTAATGATCCGAACTCAATATGGCTGTATATCGAGGCCTTCCAGGCAAAGTGCCCTCTTATTAACCTGTTGTTCATGGATAAGATGAGGACAGTTGTGGACCACTACAGGAATCCCATTGTTATTAGTACAGTTAAGGCATGGAGGGCAATGGGTCAGAGTGAGGGTTGCTTATCCAAGACTTCGCCACTTAAGCCTATAGTTGGCATGCCAGGGTTCCAACTAGGGATGATGGATTCAGGGTTCAAACTATGGGCAGCGAGGGGAGTTTCTAGTTTGGGAGGCTTGTTTGAGGGGAAGGTTATGATGTCTTTTGAGCAACTGAGCCGCAAATATAGGTTGCCCAGCAGAGATCTTTTCCATTTTTTTCAGGTTAGAGATTTCATCCAGAAGACGACTATGTTTCTCACTAAGCCCTATAAGCCCGATACAGCGAGGTTGTTGCTATGTTCCACAAGCACCTTTTCGGTTAGTGCCCTCTATTGCCTGCTGGGTGGCAGGGGCTGCCAGGATATTAACCGGTTATGTGAGGTCTCTGAGCAAGATCTAGGAGTGGAGATCTCTTCTGAAACATGGGAGAACATGTGGGAGAATGCTCGAAAGATCTCAATCTGTAATAGGACATGCGTTATGCAGTTAAAAGTTCTGCACAGGGTTTATCTGGCACCGGAACATCTGGTGAAGTTTAAAAAAGGGACATCTTCAGTGTGCCCCAAATGTAAAATAAGTGTAGGTACTCTTATCCATTGCTTCTGAACATGCCACAGTCTCCGTGCTTATTGGAGCCCTGTGGCAGGAGAGATAGGGAGGGTATTGAGGACTGAAGTCAAAGTAGACCCGATATCTCTCCTCTTAGGTCTACCGAATTTACCATCTTTAGACGGGCGTGGGAAGAAACTATTTAATAATCTTGCATACTGTACGCGGAAGAATATTCTGATGAACTGGGTGGCTGAGAACCCGCTGGGGTGGCAGAAATGAATTATGGAGCACATTCCCTTGGACTTTTTAAAAAACATGGTGCACCACACAACAGACCATTTTTATAAGACATGGCAGCCCTACTTGAGTTATTTGGATATAGATTTGTCAGCTATTCATCATGATCATGGCTGATCGTCCAACTCAATAGCTTAATCCTGCTTTCTCCCCATAACCTTTGATCCCATTTGCTTCAAGTGCTATGTCTAGCCGTTTCTTAAATACATTGAATGTTTTGGCATTAACTACTTCCTGTGGTAATGAATTCCACAGGTTCACCACTCTTTGGATGAAGAAATATCTCCTCATCTCCGTCTTTAATGGTCTATGCTGAATCATCAGACTGTGACCCCTGGTTCTGGACACACCCACCATCCTCGCTGCATCTACCCTATCTAGTTCTGTTAGAATTTTGTAAGTCTGTATGAGATCCCCCACACTCATTCATCTGAACTCCAGCAAAAACAATCCTAATCTAGTCAATCCCACCATCACTGGAATCACCTTCGCTGCACTCCCTTGAGAACAAGAGCATCCTTCCTCAGAAGAGGAGACCAAAACCACCCACATCTTCTAGGTGTGGCCTCATCAAGGCCCTATATACCTGCAACATCCTTGCCCCTGTACTTGAAACTTCTCACAATGAATGCCAACATACCATTTACCTTCTTTACCGCGTGCTGCACCTGCATGCTTATCTTCAGCAACTGGTGCACAAGGACACAGGTCCCACTGCACACTCTCTTCTCTCTCAATTTATAGCCATATACAAAGAACAAAGAAGAACAAAGAAAGAACAAAGAAAATTTACAGCCCAGGAACAGGCCCTTCGGCCATCCAAGCCTGAGCCGATCCAAATTACTGTCTAAACCTGTCAGTCAATTCCTAAGCATTTGTATCCCTAAGCATCTGTCCAGACGCATCTTACATGAATCTACCGTGCCTGCCTCTACCACCTCTGCTGGCAACGCGTTCCAGATGCCCACCACCCTCTGTGTGAAGTACTTGCCGCGTGTATCCCCCTTAAACTTTCCACCTCTCACCTTGAAAGCATGACCTCTTGTTATTGAATCCTTCACCCTGGGAAAAAGCTTGTCTCTATTCACCCTGTCTATACCCTTCATGATTTTGTAAACCTCAATCAGGTACCCCCCTCAATCTCCTTTTTTCTAGTGAAAATAAACCTAACCTACTCAACCTCTCTTCATAGCTAGTACCTTCCATACCGGGCAACATCCTCATAAACCTTCTCTGCACCCCCTCCAAAGTGTCCACATCCTTTTGGCAATGTGGCGACCAGAACTGTACATAGTATTCTAAATGCGGCCAAACCAATGTCTTGTACAGTTTTAACATGACTTGCCAGCTCTTATACTCAGTACCCCATCCAATGAAGGCAAGCATACTATATGCCTTCTTGACCACTCTATCCACGTTTGCAGCAACCTTCAGGGTACAATGGACCTGCACTCCCAGATCTCTCTACCCATCAACATTTCCCAAAGCTCTTCCATTCATTGTATAATTCTCTCTAGAATTAGACTTGCCTAAATGCATCACCTCACATTTGTCTGGATTGATAGTCATCTGCCATTTTCCGCCCAACTCTCCAGTCTATCTATATCCTCCTGTATTCTCTGACAGTCCGTTATGCTTTCTGCTACTCCACCAATCTTTGTGTTATCTGCAAACTTGCTGATCATACCAACAGTGCCCTCTTCTAGATCATTTATGTATGTTACAAACAACAGTGGCCCCAATACTGACCCCTGTGGAACACCACTGGCTACCTTTCTCCATTTTGAGAAAGTCCCTTCAACTACTACTCTTTGTCTCCTGTTGCTCAACCAGTTCTTTATCCACCTAGTTATAACACCCAGCACACCGTGTGACTTCACTTTCTCCATTAGTCTACAATGGGGAACCTTATCAAACGCCTTACTAAAGTCCATGCATATGACATCAACAGCCCTTCCTTCATCTAACAACTTGGTCATTTCCTCAAAGAACTCTATTAAGTTGGTAAGGCACGATCTCCCCCGCACTAAACCATGTTGCCTATGACTGATAAGCTCATTATTTTCTAAATATAAATAGATCCTTATGTGATAAATAGTGTACAATCCCAGAAATACAGTAACCATGCAAGCAATTTTAAGGGGCCATACATTTAAAAAAGCTTGGCATGCACAATTCATATATTTTAAAAGGAATGTTATTGTGCACGACATGGGGTCCCGAACCCACAGCAATGTGGATGATTCCTAATTGCCTTCTAAAACAATTGTATTAATTGAGTATAGGAGTTGGGAGGTCATGTTGCAGCTGTACAGGACATTGGTTGGGCCACATTTGGAATATTGTGTGCAATTCTAGTCTCCCTCCTATCGGAAGGGTGCTGTGTAACTTGAAAGGGTTCAAAATGATTTACGAGGATGTTGTCAGGGTTGGAGGATTTGAGCTACAAGGAGAGGCTAAATAGGCTGGGGCTGTTTTCCCTGGAGCATTGAAGGCTGAGGGGTGACCTTATAGAGGTTTATAAAATCATGAGGGGCATGGATAGGATAAATAGACAAGACCTTTTCCCTATCTTTGAAAGCCTCCCACATCTCAAATGTGGGCTTCCCTTCAAATAGCTGTCCAATCCACATTTCCCAGCTCCTGCCTAATTTTGATATAATTGGCCTTGGCCCAGTTTAGTACTCTTCCGTTAGGACCACTCTCTTCTTTATCTACGAGTATTCTAAAACTTACAGAATTGTGGTCACTGTTCCCAAAGAAATCCCCCACTGCAACTTCTACCACTCGTCCTGGCTCGTTCCCCACTACCAGGTCCAATATGGCCACTTCCCTTGTCAGACTTTTGACATACTGCTCTAGAAAACTCTCCTGGACGCTTCATACAAATTCTACTCCAACCAGACCTCTGACGCTAAGTGTATCCCAGTCAATGTTAGAAAAATTAAAATCTCCCATCACCACTACCCTATTGCCTCTACATCTATTCATAATCTGTTTACCTATTTGTTCCTCTACCTCAAGCTCACTGTTGGGAGGTCTGTAATACAGCCCCAACAATGTAACTGCACCCTTCTTATTTCTCAGCTCCACCCATCATGCCTCACTACCCATGCCTCACTATGGCCTCAGGACCGCCATACTGTCCTCCTTTAGCACAGCTGTGATATCCACAAGTTCCCCTCCAAGCCACAACTTCAAAATAAATCTGTGTTACCTTATTGTGATTGAGTCAAAATTCTGGAGCTCCAACCTAATGGTACTATGGGCGTGCCTATAGCACCAGGTTCAAGAAGGTGGTACACCCACCACCTTCTGAAGGGATGTTTGGACTGGGCAATGATACCTCATCCCTTGAAGAATTTTAAAAAGTTCAGAACAAGTTGTTTCAAAACAGAATTAATCATGTTAATCTTGCTTAATCAGCTTACTTATTGCTGTGTGCAAAGTTATTAATTCATCTGTTCATATTCCTTCTAATGCATTTAACTCTATGCAGATAGTTCTATAACGGCGTTTCGTAAACACGATTAGGCTGTAATGAGATTTATAAATTGTGGACCTTTTTTTATAAAGTGAACTCCTGTTCGCTGTTACGCGATTCTATCCCCTGTTTTACCAGCCAGCTGTGATTTATTTTGTAGGCACATCTGTTGCAACAGATTGTCGTGTGTGTGTGTAGTCTTTTGTTTCTATCAGCAACTAAGATAGGGGAAGCGAACATTGGAATATTTTGTAAGTATGCTTATTGGAACCTTGCATGGAGTTTGGGCATGTTTGGGGCCGAGGAACGGGAACAGCAAGAGAGAGTGATAGGGAGCGAAAGAAGGTGCAAATGCAGCGATGGCCATCGAGTGTTGGAGAGTAGCAGGGCCTTTTGTTAAGCAGAGGCTCATTTGCTGGCTATCTGAAGCTTCAACATATGGCGACTTGACACGAGAGGGTGTATGTGTGTGGAAGGGGCACACTTGGGAACGACCATTGGTGATCGTCATCTCTCCCCACCCCACCCCCAAGTGATCTAAGTTCACCCAGCCTCTGTTTGAAAAGGGGGGGGTGGGTAGAGATCTGATAGTGTCGGCCCTCATTCCCTCCGAAATCCATCAACACGTCCAGCCGTTCAGAGCATCACAGCCCTTTAGCCACCCCCTCAACAAAAAAAGAGATTTTACTCGCGCCAAAAAAAATTCCGAAAGTTTTGCAGAGTTTAGTAGTGGACAGCTGGGTTCTAGATAAACTCCGCTCCAGAAGGAACAGGGAATACAACAAAACATTGGGAAATTTCATTTGTAACAACTTGGCATTTCTGTAACCGACCAGAACTGGACACGTTCGCTAAACTGGAGTCCCCAACTCTGTTCTCCCTATAGGCCCCGTTACTTTGATTGTGCGATTTTCTATAACATGATGTCGCACGGGAACGCAACTACTGTGTTTAAGGAGAACTAGTTGTAGATTTTTTTTTGTCCTTTCTTGTATATGCCAAAGGTAATTTAAAATTTTTTGTTTCATTGTATACCTCTCATCTTCACACAGTTAATAAAAAGGGATGCAGATTTTGAAAGTCTTTGAATAACTAGTTTAACCATTCATCCCCACATCTAGCTACACCATTTAAGACATTATTGGCTGTCCATCACTAAAAATTTCCACTCTTCAAAACTCATCCAGGAAGGCAAAGAAAGCTCCTGGCTTCTTGTCACATCAAGAACCACCTTCTCTGCCTCAAACACTATGATCTCTAGCAAGTAGTATGATGAACTCAGGCATTTTATGTTACAGAGATAGGGAGACCATCCTTTCAAACTGCTTCTGCTGTTGTTTCTTTTCACCTCCCATAATCTACTGGATCATGCACCCTCTAAACCTCAGAATTACCCTAAACCTGATTTGGAATCTTTTTCTAGTTTCCTTCCTTAGAGTCGTAAAGTCGTAGCGATGTACAGCACGGAAATGGACCCTTCAGTTCAACTTGTCCATGCCGACCAGGTATCCTAAATTGATCTAGTCCTATTTGCCAGCATTTGGCCCATATCCCTCTATATCCTTCCTATTCATAAACCCATACAGATGCCTTTTAAATGTTGTAATTGCACCAACCTCCCCCAACTCTTCTGGCAGCTCATTCCATACACACACCACCCTCTACATAAAAAGGTCCCTTTTTAAATATTTCCCATCTTACCTTAAACCTATGCCGTCCACTTTTGGACTCCACTACCTATTACCCTGTCCACGCCCCTCATGATTTTATAAACCTCCATAAGCTTCTCCTCAACCTCTCCCTTTAGCTCAAACCCTTCCTTCATTCCCTCCGAGCCCTAATCTTGTTCATAGGAAGCACCTTTTGGTGTATAGACATATTTCTACTAAACTGCTGACCACTTAGCTTTCTGTTGTTGGATATTATGTTAGTAAATGACTTCTCACCACAGTTCGTATTCTCCTCCTTTTATCATCCCTCTCCTCAGGTAAAAAGGCAACCCTTGACCCTTCCATTCTTGCAAACTACAGTTCCATTTTGCAATGTTCCCTTCTTCTCCAAAGTCCTTGAACACATTTTATCCTCAAAAATCCATGTCCATCTATCACTTAAATCTGGTCTGAATCTTTTCAATTAGCTTTCACTCACTTCATAGCACCAAATTGT
The DNA here is from genome assembly GCF_004010195.1 of Chiloscyllium plagiosum. Classification (NCBI taxonomy): domain Eukaryota; kingdom Metazoa; phylum Chordata; class Chondrichthyes; order Orectolobiformes; family Hemiscylliidae; genus Chiloscyllium; species Chiloscyllium plagiosum. The sequence continues at coordinate 127,302,402 of NC_057713.1, forward strand.
AGCTTACCAAAGTCACAAACGAGATCCTTATTAACTGTGACAAAGTTTACCTTCATTCCTCCTTGACTTATCACCAACTTTTAAGATTCTGCTTCAGTGCCTTTATATCATCGTCTGGCTGGGTGACATTGCCCTTGCTTAGTGGGACTTCCTTTTCTGGGTTTCATTCATATCCATCCTCGCGGTTATTAAAATTTATTCATAGAATGTGGGCAAGGCCATCCCTAAAGAGTCCAGATTAGACTCCTTAATTCCAGATTTCTTTTATTGAATTCACATTCTACCATCTGCCATGGCAGGATTTGAACCCAGGTCCTCGGAACAGAAATGAGGCTAAAGTTAACAAGAACATTTTCTTTATTAATTTGATTTCAGACACTACTTGGAAGCAAATCAGAGCTTTCTATTCTGCATGTTGAAGTTCAGTTTTTGGGATTTAAGCAAAGATGGACACAAAATATGATCTAATGGTCACATAATCATTATTATGGAATGATTTTACTTTTATTGACCTTTTGTCATCAGCTTTTTCAATTACGTGTTGGAAAATAATAAATTATTTTCTTCAAAAAAAACTTATAATTATCTTGAAATGTGAAATACAGTTCTGAATCACCTTTTGCTTTGCTGAACTATTCTATTATTCCACACAGTGTTGTGACAAGGAGGTATGTAGGCTGTATTTCACATTAACACTGGATTGCATCTGTGGATTGACATGCTTCTAAACTTATTTATTTTCCAGAATGTAATCTGGAACAATTCTACAAGCTGATGCAAGACTATCAACATGAAATGTTAACTTTATTTCTTCTGGAATAGATGCTGACTGTAACCTATGTCTCCAACATTGATCATTTTTATTTCAGATAGATTGAAACTGTACTGTAACTCTCTCAATTCAATAATTGGAAAACCGTGGGAGCTGGGATTTTTTTGGCTTAACATTTGACATAAATTAAGTATTATCATACAGCAAGTAAATAATTTAAATAGTTAAGCCTCCAATTTAGATTTCTTTGTCAGGCTCACCAGCAATTTACTGGTAAAGAAGCGATCCCTTCTCCATTTATCCCCTGCTCCAACCAGCTGAATGGAGGCAACTATTTTGGGCCTGGCTGGGTTGCCAATGGGATTAAATGCCCCACTGATGGCACTGGAATGAAAGCAACTTATATGGCCCTGCTAATCGCTTCTGGAAGGCTTTTCCTGTATAATACAGAACATACTGTCTGGAGGTAGATTTGCGCTCTGAACTGGAAGGGTCATTTCCAGTCGTTTCGTCACCCTACTAGGTAATATCTTCAGTGGGCCTCTGGGCAAAGAACTGCTGATGATTCCTGCTTTCTAATTATATGTTTGAGTTTCTTTGGGTTGGTGATGTAATTTCCTGTTCTTTTTCTCAGGGGGTGGTAGATGGGGTCTAGCTCAATGTGTTTGTTGATAGAGTTCTGATTGGAATGCCATGCTTCTAGGAATTCTCATGCATGTCACTGTTTGGCTTGTCCTAGGGTGGATGTGTTGTCCCAGTCGAAGTGGTGTCCTTCTTTATCTGTATGTAAGGATACTAGTGAGAGAGAGTCATGTCGTTTTATGGCTAGTTGATGTTCATGTATCCTGGTGGCTAGTTTTCTGCC
>NC_057713.1:127304767-127305856 GCF_004010195.1 Chiloscyllium plagiosum
CCCTCACTGCTGTCTACCACACCACCCCAAGCCGTACACTCTCCACCGTCCACGCACCACCCCCACCTGACCCTCACCACCATCCACATGCTACCCCCAGCCTGACCCTCACCGCCATCCACACACCGCCACTAGCCTGTCCCTCACCGCTCTTCACACACCGCCCCTATCCTCTTTCACCTCCAGCTACACACCAACCCCAGCCTGACCCTCACCGCCGTCTACACACCACCCCCAGGCTGACCCTCACCGCCATCTACACACCACCCCCAGCCTGACCCTCACCACCATCCACCAACCGCCCTCATCCTGACCTCGCTGCTGTCCACCAACGCCCCCAGCCGCCATCTACACACCACCCCCAGCCTGACCCTCACCACCATCCACCAACCGCCCTCATCCTGACCTCGCTGCTGTCCACCAACCGCCCCCAGCCTGACCCCGACCACTGTATAACACTGCCACAAGCCTGACTCACCGCCATCCACCCACCGCCGCAGCCTTATCCTCACAGCCGTCCACACACCATCCCCAGCATGACCCTCACAGAGACCACACAAAGCACCGAGCCTGGCCCTCACCGCCACCCACACACTCCCCAGCCGGACCCTCATCGACATCAAACACACTACCCACAGCCGGACCCTAACTGGGGTCACCCAACCGCCCCAGCCTGATCTCCACCGCCGTCCACCAACCGCCCCCATCCTGACCCCCCCACCATTGTCCACACTGCCACAAGCCTGACCCTCACTGCCGTCCAATACCGCCCCAGCCTGTCCCTCAATGCCGTCCACACACAGACCCAGCCTGTCCGTCACTGTCATCCACACACCGTCCCAGCCTGTCCCTCACTGTCATCCACACACAGACCCAGCCTGTCCCTCACTGCCGTCCACACACAGACGCAGCCTGTCCCTCACTGTGATCGACACATCCTCCCAGCCTGTCCCTCACTGTCATCCACACACCCTCCCAGCCTGTCCCTCACTGTCATCCACACACCGTCCCAGCCTGTCTCTCACTGCCGTCCACACACAGACCCAGCCTGTCCCTCACTGCCATCCACACACAGACCCAGCCTGTCCC
>NC_057713.1:127306611-127310262 GCF_004010195.1 Chiloscyllium plagiosum
GCCCCCCACCACCATCCACACACCGCTCCCGGCCTGACTGTTACCACTGCCCACACACTGCCCACAACCTGACCCTCACCACTGCCCACACACCGCCCCCAGCCTGACCCTCATCACCGTCCACACACCGCCCCCAGCCTGACCCTCACCACTGCCCAAACACCGCCCCCAGCCTGACAGTCAACATCGCCCACACACCAGCCCCAGCCTGACACTGACCACCTCCCACACACCATCCCCAAACTGACATTCCTTGACGTCGAACACCCCCCCAACCTGACTGACTGATGTCCAAAAGTAGCACCCAGCCTGACCCTCACCGCTGTCCACACAACGCCCCCAGCCTGACCCTCACCACCGTCAACACACCGTCTCCAGCCTGACCCTCACCACCGTCCAGCAACTGCCCCCAGCTTGACCCCCACCGCGATTACCAACCTCCCCCAGCCTGACCCGCATCTCCGTCAAACAGTGCAACAAGCCTGACCCTCACCACCGTCCATTTCACCCCATTCTGACCCTCACTACTGTCGACACACCGCCCCCATCCTGACCCTCACCACCAGCTATAGCCTGACACTCACCCTCACCAACACACTGTCCCTAGACTGACCCTCAGCGCCATGCACACACCACTCCCAGCCTGATGCTCACCAGCGTCCACACACCGCCCCCAGACTGACCCTCACCGCCGAGCACAAGCCACCCCTAGCCTGACTCTCAACGCCGCTCACACACCGCCACCAGCCTGACGCTCACTGCCGTCCAACCCTGATCCAAGCCTGACCTTCATCGTACTCCACACACCGTCCCCACCCTGACCCTCACTGCCATCTACACATCACCTCCAGCCTGACCCTCACCACCATCCATACACCACCGCCAGCCTGACCCTCACCGACTTCGAACACACCGCCCCCAGCCTGACAGTCACCGCCATCCACCAACCGCCCCCAGTCTCACCCTCACCGCCGTCCATCAACTGCCACCAGCGTGACCCCCACTGTCGTCCACCAACCTCCCCCAGCATGACCCGCACCACCATCCAACACCCCCACAAGCCCTCCCCTCACCGCCGTCCGTACCACCACAGCCTGACCCTCACCACCGCCTATAGCCTGAAACTCACCCTCACCCACACACTGTCCCCAGACTGACCCTCAGCGCCATCCACACACCACTCCCAGCCTGATGCTCCCATCCATACACCACCCCCAGCCTGACCCTCACCGACTTCGAACACACCGCCCCCAGCCTGACAGTCACCGCCTTCCACCAACCGCCCCCAGCCTCACCCTCACCGCCGTCCATCAACTGCCCGCATCTTGACCCCCACTGTCGTCCACCAACCTCCCCCAGCCTGACCCAAACCACCGTCCAACACTGCCACAAACCCGACCCTCACCGCCGTCCATACTGCCACAGCCTGACACTCACCGCCCCCATCCTGACCCTCACCACCACCCCCAGCCTGACCCTCACCATCGCCCACACACCCTCCCCAAACTGACCCTCACCGCCGTCCCCACACCGTCCCCAGACTGACCCCCACCACCGTCCACGCACCACTCCCAGCCTGACGCTCATCACCGTCCACACACCTTCCCCAGCCTGACCCCCACTGCTGTCCACACACCGTTCCCAGCCTGACCCTCACCGCCGTCCAACACTCACACAAGCCGGACCCTCATTGCCTTCCACACTCTGCCCCAAGCCTGGCCCTCACTGCCATCCACAACCACACCCAGCCTGACACTCATTGCCTTCCACACTCCGCCCAAGCCTGACCCTCACCCCTGACAGCACACTGTCCCCAGCCTGACCCTCACTGCCATCCACACATCACCCCCAGCCTGACCCTCACTGCCATCCATACACCACCCCCAGCCTGACCCTGACTGTCGTTCACACACCGTCCCTAGCCTGAACATCACGGCCGTCCACACAACGCCCTCAACCTTAACCTACACCGTCGTACACACACTGACCACAGCCTGACCTTCACCACCATCCATGCATCGCCCCCAGCCTGATCCCCACCGTCGTTCACACACTTAACAAAGCCTGACCCTCGCTATCTCCCACACACCATCCCCAGCTTGACCCCCACTGCTGTCCACACACCGCTCCAGCCTGACCCACACCACTGACCACACACTGCCCTTGCCTGACTCTCACCGTCGAAGACACACCGCCCCCAGCCTGACGCTCACCGCCGTCCAACACTGACACAAGCCTGACCCTCATTGCCTTCCAAACTCCATCCCAAGCCTGACCCTCACTGCCGTCCACTCACCACACCCAGCCTGACTCTCAATGCCGACAACACACCGCCCCCAGCCTGACCCTCACTGCCATCCACACACCATTCCCCGCCTGACCGTCACTGCCATCCACACACCGCCCCCCGCCTGACCCTCACCACCGCCCACACACCATCCCCAGACTGACCCTCATTGATGTCGAACACACCGCCCCCAGCCTGACTCTGATTGACGTCCAAATGTACCCCCCAGTATGACCCTCACCACGTACCACACACCGCAGCAAGCCTGACCCTCACCGCTGCCCACACACCGACAACAAATTGACCATCACTGCCATCCAACACCGCCCTCTGCCTGACCGTCACCGCTGTCGACACAACGCCCCCAGCCTGACCCCCACCATCGTTCTCAACAGCAACTACAACCTGACCCTCCGTTCTGAACACACTCCACCCCCAGCCTGACCCACACCGCCGTCCAACATCACCCCCAGCCTGAACCTCACTGCCACCCACACACCGCCCCAGGCCTCACCCTCCCCTCCACCCACACACCGCCCCCAGCCTGTCGCTCTACACCGTCCACACACCACTCCCAGCCTGACCTCACCACCTACCACACAACGTCCCCAGCCTGACCATCACTGCAGCCTATGCACTGCCCCCAGAATGACCCTCACTGCCGTCCACACACTGCCCCCAGCCTGACCCTCACAGCCATCAACACATCACCTCCAACCTGACCCTCACCACCGTCAACACACCGCCCCCAACCTGACCCTCACCACCGTCAACACACCACATCCAACCTGACCCTCACCACCGTCACCACACCATGTCCAGCCTGACCCTCACCACCACCAACACAACCCTCACCACCGTCAACACACCGCCCCCAACCTGACCCTCACCACTGTCAACACACCACATCCAACCTGACCCTCACCACCGTCACCACACCACCTCCAGCCTGACCTGCACCTCCGCCCACACACCGCCCGCATCCTGACCCTCACCACCGCCTCCAGCCTGACGGTCACCCTCGCCCACACACCGTCCCCAGACTGACCCTCACCACTGTCCACACACCACTACCAGCCTGACGCTTACCACCATCCACACACTGCCCCAAGCCTGACTCTCAACGCCGCTCACACACCGCCCCCGGCCTGACGCTCAACGCTGTCCAACACAGACCCAAGCCTGACCCTCATCACAGTCCACACACTGCCCCCAGCCTGACTCTCACTGCCGTCCACACACCACACCCAGCCTGACCCTCATCGGCGTCCACACACCACCCCCAGCCTGACCCTCAGTGCCATGTACACACCATCCCCAGCCTGACCCTCATCAACTTCGAACACACAGCCCCCAGCCTGACA
>NC_057713.1:127312826-127319918 GCF_004010195.1 Chiloscyllium plagiosum
AGAGCATCGTCAACCACATCTGAGAGGAAATTGCGGTCTTTGAAGAAGGAGGCCATCTGGGTTGTTCGGTATTGGAATTAGTCCTCCTGGGAGCAGATGTGGCGGAGGTGAAGGAATTAGGAATATGGGATGGCGTTTTTACAGGGGGCAGGGTGGGAGGAGATGTAATCTAGATAGCTGTGGGAGTCGGTCAGTTTATAGTACATGTCCGTGTCGAGTCGGTCGCCCGAGATAGAGATGGAGAGGTCTAGGAAGGGGAGGGAGGAGTCTGAGATGGTCCAGGTGAATTTGAGGTCGGGGTGGAAGGTGTTAGTAAAGTGGATGAACTGTTCAACCTCCTCGTGGGAGCACGAGGTAGCGCCGATACAGTCGTCGATGTAGCGGAGGAAAAGGTGGGGGCTGGTCCAGTGTAGCTGCGGAAGATGGACTGTTCCACATATCCGACGAAGAGGCAGGCTTAGCTGGGACCCATGCAGGTGCCCATGGCTACTCCTTTGGTTTGGAGGAAGTGGGAGCATTTGCTCCCAGTCCTCACTTTCTCCTAATTCCTAACATGAGGCATATCAAAAAGAGGTGAGATGTTTTTAAAGAAAAAGTAATTTTGTTATTAACTCATCTCTGGGGATATAAATAATTAAAGACTGTAGGAGAATTGGAGGATGAAAACCTGTGTCTAAGGATGCCTCTCGTCATTTTACTGGGAAAGAGGCTGTGAAAAGTGAAGCCAGATAGTGTTAAGGGTGAATTGTGTAATAGCAGTTAAAAAAATCATGCAACACCAGGTTATAGACCAATAGGTTTATTTGAAAGTACAAGCTTTCGGAACACTGCTCCTTCGTCAGGTAGCTAGTGGGGCAGGTACATAGGACACAAAATTTATAAATGAAAGATCAAAGTGTCATACAATTGATGCAATGTATTAGACAAATCTCGATGGCAGTATGACTCCATGTTGGGATATAGACAGACTCTAACCTCATACCTTTAATGCGCTGTCTGAGCTGAGATTTTTTTTATTTTTAATATACTGATAAAACCTTAAGTTATCTTGGGGCTGTAACTTGAAATTCTGGGATTTACATATTAATCAATCAAAACCAGTATCCCTGTTCTAAGTGATTTGTCTAATACATCACATCAGTTATATGACACTTTGACCTTTTACTTATAAATTCTGTGTCCTATGTATTCTGCCCAAAGAGCTACCTGATGAAGGAGCAGCCCTCCAAAAGCTTGTAATTTCAAATAAACCTGTTGGACTATAACCTGTGTCATGTGATTTTTAACTTGTCCACCCCAGTCCAACATGCACCTTCACTTCATCTATAACAGCAGAAGAAGCAGGATACATTATAGGGTTAAGGGATAGGGGATGCGATGAAAGTGATTAATAGGAGGGAAGTATGAACCTTTTGAGAGAAGGATAAAGTTGGAGCTATGAAAGGATATATTTTACCTGCACCCCCATTCTAAAGGTAGCCTGAAATCGTTGGTGGCTCATTCCCCCGCTACGCTATGCCATGTCGCCTGCCATCTAAAAGAAAAGAAAAAGCCAGAAAGGGAAGGAAGAAAAAGAATGAGAGAGAAGCAGGAGAGGATGATAAAGAAAGAAATGAACAGGAGAGAAGAGGCCGAGAAAAGAAAAATCACAAAGACAGGGTAAGAGAGAGCTCATTTTCTGTTATTTAAAGTTTACAATTTCAAAGAAGATCAAGAAAACTATGGCAGATGAAGTTTTAATGGGAGACATTGTGAGGCTGTCCACTTTGGACTTGAGGAAGAAACATAGGATTATATTTTACATGACAGGAAACTAGTAACTCTGGAGGACAAAAGCAATTTAGCAGTCCATGTGCAGAACTCACATGAAAGCAATTACTAACTGTAATTTAAAAGGCTAATTTTTTTTGTAACTTATTGGATATGAGCTTCACCATTATTTTGCCTATTTCTAATTGCTCGTGGGAAAACAGTGTTGAGTGTTGGTGTTTAATTTGAGGCTGGAATACAAAAATTTTAAAGTTAAAGACAAGAACTTTATACATTCCTGCATTATGGGAAATATGGTATGTGGGCGATCGAATGAGCTGGGATGCAAAATGTGAGCAATTGTGTCTGAAGTCTGGTTTTCCTTGACAAACTGTATGGCACGGGAAAGAGAGCAGGAAAATGTAACTTTGCATGGATATTTGGAACTGGTAATAATGAGTCAGTGTTGAAGGTTGAGGGGGGAATATGGAATGATATTGAAGACGTGGGATCCAAGGAAGGACAGAATGTGGAGTCAGGCACGTGAAGCAGCGAATGAGGACTCTAAGGGAGGACAAAAGATGGTATCGGGATATACAGGAGTAAAGCATGAAAGGCCTGATGCCTTGAAAGAGGTAGGAGGGTTTGATGGGTGGAGTCAGTCAAGGTAAGAAAACAATGGGCCTAAATAGTACTGTCCAAACGAGGGTCCCTCTTTGGATGTTAGTTGGCAGAGCCTTTAAATGAGTCGACTACAACATTTCAGCTATCCCAGTGAGAGTGATTATGGATAATTTCCTTTTTAATGCATAAGAGGGAGAACTAAGGAAATAGTGCATGAACATCTCACTCGGACAGCTGAAATGCTGTAGTTGACTCACTAAAGGCACTGTCAACTAACATTCCAAGAGGGACCCTCGTTTGGACAGTACTATAAATTCAGCCATGCCCCCACAATGTGGTGAGCACAATACAGGACACTAACAAGGACCAATCAATAAAGAGTGAACAAATGAAATACACGTTGTTTCTCCCACAATAAATGAAATGTTCTAAATAGCCTGTAACCTCATTGTCTGCCAAAGAGGCAGGCCAGTTCATTTAAATCTCTGACTATGCTAGTCTGCGCAATTAACACCAATAAACAGAAGTAAAATAAAACTAATATAATGTGAAATATTTACAAATGGAATTTAAAGTTGACTCTTAACTGCCCTCTGGCAGTAGGGGCTGGCCTAACTAGCGATACCTACATCCCATGAATGAATAAAAGTAAGACCTACTTGAATGATGGGAACGGTCTTAACTTTATGAATTTTCTACTTATGTTCTATGTTCCTTTTGACTAGCAATATAAAATCAAAATATGCATTCAGTATGTTGCATCTGTATATAGTTTCTGTTTTCACCGTTTGACTTCCTGTTCTCAGTACTGTTTGTGGAAATCTTTCCCCTTTTATAATGGAGTCAGGGCTGCAGAAGAAATTTGAGTTATATATCAATTCCGTTACTGCCTTGTTTTTGTTTGATTGCTTCTTGGTGGGTATTGGAAAGCAAGTACATTTAGTTAATCAGGTGGTGGGATTTTTTAACTGGGTAGGTATAAAGAGACAACAAATGAGACTTGAGTGTAGAAGGGATTGTAGGACTGAACAGTTCACGAACTTTATCCACAAAGAAAGGTGTCTTGATTTTCAGACTCACTGACTGACTTTGACTTTGATCCAGATTGACATTGGTAGCACAGGATAGTTGCCTAAAGGTGAAGATTGGAAAGTAAGAGTTCTTTTCTGACAGCAGATTGCAATTGGAGCTATTTTGGAGAAGAATGGCTAAAATGAAGCATAGGAAGCCAGGATACAAATTCCCACCAGTTGTTTGTGGAGCTGAACCGTATGGTAAATGGAAAATTAAAGTGAGTATATGAACATAGGTTTGGCCTTGGTGCTGTCATTGCTGACTAGAAACAATATCATATGTCAAATATTCGTAGCGTTAGGGTCTCAACAGTTAGACTCTGAAGAAGGTTTGGAAATTCTACTAAATATTATGGACAAAGTTTATATAAAAATATGACGTATTAAATGCACACAGGGCTGGTTAGACTTTGATAAGTTTAGAAAGAGAATGGGTGTTCTGCAGAAAAATGTACAATGGCATTTAATAGATTCAAAATTATGAATGACATAAAGGCTCAGAATGAGAAAGTGATGATCAAGCCGAGGGAATTGTACTAGTTACAGGAGGCTTCAGACCAGAAATGAATGTTTTAGTCACAGACTCATTCAATTGCAATGGAAAAATTATTTGAAAGTCAATGGATTACAGTTTACACAATCAGGACATTATTGTATTCCTTCTAATAATACATAATTTCTAAAAGCTGAAATATTAGGCAGGTGTTATTGGTATCAGGCGGTGGAAGTTTAAATGTTGAAAGGAAAAATGATTAATTGGATTAAAAAAGGACGAATTATCTTACAACTGTATTGGCAATTTGTCCATCTATCTCTTGCAGGTTAAAAATTGCCCAGATATGTTCTATACACAAAAAGAAAGACAAATCCAATCTGGCGAATTACTGCCCCATCAGTCTACTCTCAATCATCAGTAAGTGATGGAAGGTGTCATCAGCACAGCTATCAAGCAGTAACTGCTCAGCAATAAGCTGCACACTGATGCCCAGTTTGGGTTCCGCCAGGGTCATTCAGCTCCTGACCTTATTACAGTCTTGGTTCAAACATAGTCAAAAGATCTGAATTCCAGAGGTGAGGTGAGACTAACTGCCCTTAACATCAAGACCACATTTGACTGAGTATGGCATCAAGGAGCAGTGGAAAAACCAGCATGAGTGAGAATCATGGGAAAATCTTTGCTGGTTGGAATCATATCTGCCATATAGGAAGATGGTAGTGGTTGATTAAGGTCAGACATTTCAGCTTCAGAACATCTCTGCAAAAGTTCCTCAGGGTAATGTCCTAGGCCCAGTCATCCTGAGGTATTTCATCAATGATCTCCCCTTATCGTGAGTTAAGAAATGGTGATGTGCAATCATCATGGTCTCACCTGGTTCTTTTTATGAGAGGTGGTAAATGGGGTCCAAATTGATGTGTCTGTTGATGGAGTTCCTGTTTGAATGCCAGGCCTCTAGAATTCCTAGAAGAAATTTCTAGAAGGTCTGGACCCACCATCCCTTTACCCAATTCCAGTAAATGACTAGGGGCCGGGCGGATGTGGGGTTTGGGTGCCGGGGTCTGGGCATGTTCACTTGGAGAGGGAGAGGGAGGTCCTCGCTGGAGCAGACAAAGGTGGCGAGCCAGTGCCAGCGGATATGATCCAGATCAGAGGGGGAGACCACCCTCTCAGTGAGGGGGGGATTTCTTCAGGAAGGAGACATACCACAAAACTAAGGACTGGTCTGTCACTGTATAACATAGTTCTGGTGGGGCAGGTCTGTGACAATATAACATGGGTACTGTATTGGTGGGACAGGTCTGTCAAGACATAACACTGTGATAGAGCACTGCTGAGGCACACCTGTCACTGAATAACACTGGGCTGCAGCACTGATGGGGGCAGATCTGATACTATAGCCATGGGTGGTGGTCTTTCTTTCCTAAGGTCCTTACGAACTTAATGCAACTACATACACCATCTTCTGTGAACAACAATCAAATTTATTAAGCACAGTACAGAACAAGCTTTTGAGAATCCCTGAACACTCCTCACCATTCTTGCGAGTCATGTCCAGGGGTCTCTCTCTGGAGGAACCTTTGACCCACACCTTGCAGGGTTTACGAGGTTGTGGCAAAGGCTCTCCCTGAACAAAGGAAACAGTCCTTCCTTTATACAAAATTTTTACATCACAACCTCCAGTCATTCCCTCACAGTCACATGCCACTCAAGATGCAATGCAGTGACTATCCCAATTCCAGAAACAATGTAATGCAAATCATCCCTTAATCGTCAATTTTTTTTTTGTGTAACTATAGGGGAGTAGTCAAATTCCAACTGTAATGTTCTTATTGATTTCTGGATGAAAATGTAAATCATCCCTGAATGGCAAGGAAATGGCCATGTAAACCTCCTACAATCCACCTAAAAGACAACAACGCAGCACCCTACACCGGGGGCATTCAAATTCTTGCAGGTCAGCAGAGCAGATTAACTCTTTAATGTCTCATAGGGTACAGCACCTGTGGGAACAGGCTTGTAACTATAACATTGGAATTCAGTACTGGTGAGGACAAGTTTGCCACGATATAACACTGTTGGTGACAACTCTGACACTATAGCACTGGGGTACAGTAAAGGGGATGGATCTACCAGTGTATATCAATGGGGTACAGTATTGGAGTACACTACCCTGTCACTGTGTAACACTTGAGTACAGTAGTAATGGGAACGGGACTTTCACTGAATAACACTGAGGTATAGACCAATTATAACACTGCCAATTTATAACACTGGGTACAGTGCAGGTGGAGACAACTGTATCACAGACTGACAATGTAGTACATTGAGGTGGGATCAGGTCTGTGACTGAGTAACACTGGGGTACAGGACTGTTGGGGAACCGATCTCTCCCTATATAACACTGGAGTACAGTTCTGGTGGTCTGTGACGATATAACATGGGTACTATATTGGTGGGGCAAGTCTGTCACTACATATCACTGGGATAGAGCAGTGCTGAGGCATGTTTGTCACTATATAACACTGGGCTGTAGTACTGATGGGGACAGATTTGTCAATGTATGACACTGGTACAGTACAGTTAGGGACAGGTTTGTCACTTTGGAACACTGGGTTCCAGTACTAATGTGGACAGGACCGTCACTGTATAGAACATATAGAACATAAAACATTACAGTGCAGTACAGGCCCTTCGGTCCTCGATGTTGCGCCGACCTGTCTTACCAATCTGAAGCAATTTTAACCTACAATATTCCACGTCCGTCCATATGCTTGTCCAATGACGACTTAAATGTACTTCATGTTGGCAAATCTACTACCGTTGCAGGCAAAGCATTCCGTATCCTTACCACTCTCTAGTAAAGAAACTACCTCTGACATCTGTCCTATATCTATCACCCCTCAATTTAAAGCTATGCCCTCCCGTGCTCACCGTCACCACAGTTGGAAAAAGGCTCTCCCTGTCCACCCTATCTAACCCTCTGATTATCTTATATGTCTCTATTAAGTCATCTCTCAACCTTCTTCTGTCTAACGAAAACAGTCTGAAGTCCCTCAGCCTTTCCTCGTAAGTCCTTCCCTCCATACCAGGCAACATCCTAGTAAATCTCCTCTGTACCCTTTCCAAAGCTTCCACATCCTCCTGATA
>NC_057713.1:127322222-127328856 GCF_004010195.1 Chiloscyllium plagiosum
ACAGGTCTGTCACTGTATAACACTGGGCTTCAGTATTAATGAGGACAGGTCTTGCACTGTCTAACCATGGGGTACAGCACTGGTGAGGACACGTCTGGGCTACAGTACTGGTGGAACTGGTTTGACACTGTATGAAACTGGGGTAAAGTACTGCTGGGGAAAGGTCTGTCACTGTATAATGCTGGGGTACAGTACTGGCATGGACAGGACTGTCTCTGCATGATATTGGACCACAGTACTGTTGGGGGCAGGTTTGTCAGTGTACAGCACAGGGGTACAGTACTGTTGGTGGCAGGTCTATTACTTTGGAACACTGGGCTACACTGATCTATCACTTGGATAGATGTCCCAATGGGGACAAGTCTGTCAGTGTACGACACTGGCACACTACTGGTCAGGATAGGCCTGTCACTTTAAAAAATTGGGGTTCAGAACTTGGTAGAAACAGATCTGTCATGTATAACACTGAACTGCAGTACTGGTGGAAACAGGTCTGTCACTGTATAACACTGGGCTGCGGTACTAATGGAGAAAATTCTGTTACTTTATAAGACTGAGCTACAGTACCAATGAGGACTGGTCTGACAGTACAGTACTGGTGGGGACAAGTCTGTCACTGTCTAACACTGAGATCCTGCACTGGTGGAGACATATCTGTAACTATAACACTGGCGTACAGATTTGGACGTGAATGCCAGTGTGTATGCATGGTTGTGCCATATCAATGGGCAATGATCTGTCACTATAACCCTGGGTACATTGCTAGTTTGGACAAGTTTCCGACTGTATTACACAGTAGTACAGTACTGGTGGGAACAGGAAAAGCACAGCAGGTCAAGCAGCATCTGAGGAGCAGGAGAATTGATGTTTCGGGCATAAGCCCTTCTTCAGGAATCCCCGAAATGTTGATTCTCCTGCTCCTCGGATGCTGCCTGACTTGCTGTGCTTTTCCAGTGTATGACACAGGCACACTATTGGTCGGGACAGGTCTGTCATTTTATAAAACTGGGGTACAGCACTACACTGTCGACTCTGATCTCCAGCATCTGCAGTCTCACTCTCTACTGGTGGGGACAGGTCTGTCTTTGTATAACCCTAGGATACTGTACTGGTGGTGATAGGACTGTCACTGTATAACATTAGGGTGCAGGACTGGTATTGACAGGTCTGTCACTGTATAACACTGAGTACTGTACTACTGAGAACAGGTCTGTCATTGCATAACACTGGGAACAGTACTGGTATGGACAGGTCTGTCAGTGTATAACATTAGTTACAGTATTGGTGGAGATAGGTCTCTGTGTATAACACTGGATACAGTACTGGTGGGGGCAGGTCTGTTAGTGTTTAACACTGGGTACAGTATGGCGGGGGGACGGTCTGTCAGTGTATAACACTACTATATTAGTCTGGTTAGGATAGGTCTCAGTGTATAATGCTGGGGGTACAGTATTGGTGGGGACAGATCTGTCAGTGCATAACACTGTAGTATAGTGGTGGTGAGATCTGTCCCTGTGTAATACTGGAGTACTGTACTGGTGGGGTCCGGTGTCTCCATAGCACTGGGGTACAGTATTAATGGTAACAAGTATGTGACTGTACAGTTTGTGTGTACAGTTCTGGTGGGGTCAGATCACTGTATATGCAGGGATAGGGTCGAGGAATGGGTCAGTATGGACCTGATGGGCTGAATGGCCTGCCTTCCCACTGTAGGGATTCTATGATTCTAAATCCTGCTGACTTGTGTCTTAAGTCAATTCACTTGTTTCAATATTCTTTCATCATGTTACCCAGCAGCATCTGCTCATCTGTTTAGAGAGCTTGAGTTGTTGCAGTAAGCACAGCAGTTTTAGCAGTGACAGTGACAGTTTAACATTTCCATAACTTTTGGTGTGACATCGTGGTCTGGCTTGTGACTCTCCTATCTCTAATCTTACGATCATGTTCCCTTACGTTTGATTTTCCCCATGAAAGGAAATAATTTCTCTGTGTCCACCCTTTCAGTTTCTTTTAATATTCTGACATCTTAATTACTTTACTCTTTGAACTTTGAATTCAAAGAAAGAAATCCTGTAACCTGTCCCCATAATTTAATCATTCCAGTGTTGGCGTCACACTGTTGGTTCAGTGTCAGTGTAGCACAAGCCGGTATATCCTTCCTCAGGTGCAGTGTCTGGAATTGTATACAATACTCCAGATGCAATCTGACCAAAAAACTCTATACAACTGAAACACAACCTCTCTTTTATATTCAGCCCCCTTGCGACATCAGTCAACTTTCAATGAGACTTTTGATTTGTTTTTTTTGGTCCTGTTGACTTACTTAGAATGATATGTTGACCTCACAGATCTAATTTCTCCTCCACAGTCTCCAGTTTGTTGCCTCTTTCCTCAATATATAGTTTTTTGCTGGGGTGGGGGAGTCCAAAACCAAAGGACATAGATTAAAGGTGAGAGGGGAACGATTGAAAAGGACCTAGGGGTAACTTGTTCATGCAGAGGATGGTACATTTACCGAATGAGCTGCCAGAGGAAGTGGTGGAAGCAGGTACAATTACAACATTTCAAAGGCATCTTCTTGTGTATATGAATAGGAAGGGTTTAGAGGGATATGGGCCAAATGCTGGCAAATGGGACTAGGTCGGATTGGATGCCTGTTCTGTGCGGATGTGTTGGACTGAAGGGTCTGTTTCTGTACTTTATGACTCTATATTTCTATATCTAACAAACCTTCCAGCTTAGCGAGCAAACTTACAATCTGAGCCACAACCTGAGCTACAAATCTTCACAAAAAATACATACATGCTTGTGCAGAAAGGCAAGAAACAAATGACTAACTCCAAAAAGAGTCACTCTAACAAACACACCTTGACATTCAATAGCATTACCATCACTGAATACCCAACTGTCATCTTTGTGGTTTGGGGATACCATTGACCGGAAATTGAATTGGATTCATCGTATAAATACGATGGCTACATGAGCAGGTCACATGCTCAGATTACTGTCCCCTTGCCTGGATAAGTGCAGTTCCAACAACACTCAAGAAGCTTGACACCATCCAGGACAAAGCAGTCCACTTGATTTATACCTCATCCACAAACATTCAGTCACTCCACCACTGATGCTCAGCAGCAGCAGTGTGTGCCATCTATAAAATGTGCTGCAGAAATCCACCAAACATTTTTACATAGTTTCCAAACCCGTGACCATTTCCATCGGGAAGGAAAAGGGCAGCAGATACCTGGGAATGCTGCCACCTGCAAAGTTTCCCTCCAAATCACTACTTACCCTCCAGATTTGGAAATATGTAATTGTTACTTCATTGTCTTTGGGTCAAAATCCTGGAATTCCTTCCCTGAAGACATTGTAGGTCTACCTACAGCACATGCACTGCAGCAGTTCCAGAAGGCAGCTCGCCACCACCACCTTCTCAAGGGCAACTAGGGACAGATAATAAATGCTGGCCAACCAGCAATATCCACATCCCCGAGTCAATAAAAAAGCACTGATGGTGTGGTAATTAACTAGGTTATATTTGTCCCCTTTGTGCACAGGAAATAACTGGACAATTTTCCACATTGCTGGGCAGATGCCAATGTTATACATATACTGACACAACTTGATTAGGAACCAGATAATTCTGGAACACAAGCCTTCAGTACTATTGTCAGAACATTGTTAGGACTTTTATGTTTCTAGTATCTGCTACCTTCTGTCATTTCTGAATATTATGTGGAGTAAACCAAATTGGCTGATAATTGGTATTTGCATTTGAGCAATTCTAGAGAAAGTTAAAATTGTTCTTCTGGTTTAATGTTATTACAAATACCTCAGGGTTGCTATTTGTACTGATATATACTGGGCTCCCTCATCATTGCAGTTGGGAATATATGTGGAGCCTCCTGGGCCTATTATCTATATAACTGCCTACCACCATTCATGGCTGGCTATGGCAGGATTGCAGGGCTTAGATTTTTTTTTAAAGAAAATTTATTTTTGGGACATTGGCTAGGCTAGTAATTATATCCCATGCCTAGCTATCCAGGGAAGTTAGTGGTAAGCTGTCTCCTTGAACTTTTACAGTCTTTGGGGCAGAGGGGTACTCTCAGTACTGTTAGGAACAGAGTTTTGCTATTTTTACTCAGTGACGGCAAAGGAGCAGCAATAGTTCCAAAACAGGAAGGAGAGCTTGCAGGTGATGATGTTCCAATGTACCTGCTGCCGTTGTCCGTCCTGGTGCTACTCTGCTTGTTTGTTAAGCAATCTTCTTTTAACGCTAATATCTCTTAATTGCTGCCTTTGAAATGGCATCTTGTGAAATGCTTTCTGGAAATCTAATTACAACATATGCAAGAGATCTCCATGATCCACATTGTCTGTTATTTCCTCAAGGAGCTCCAATAAATTAGGCATATGTTTCCTTTCTCACAAAATCAAATTGATTCTGCCTAACTTTATTGGAACTTCCAAAGTACCCCACACTAACTTTTCTAATGATACATTATATTATTTTCCTGATGAAAGTTGTTAAGCTAATTGGACTGCAGATTCCTGCTGTCTTTCACTGTATTCCTTGAATGTCGGAGACATTTGCTACTGAAATAACTGCACAGAGGCTGGTATCCCATCACCATCACCCTTTATTTACATGTTCACAGTGCATGGGCTCTGAACAGCCAGTCCCTAGAAACAGGAGTCTCTGAATCTCCTGTTTTGACCTGTCAGTCAGGGCTGTCTGGTCCAGGTTAACAACCCAAATCAAGAATTTCTTAGTCAATGAGATCCATCTGGCCCTTGTTCCATCAGTGTATCCCTCCCCCTTTAAGTCCAGAGTTGTAAGCCTGTCCTTTTTCTTGAAGTTTCTCATGGGATGTTTTCACCTCAGGTCCAATTCTTCTGACTCTGACTTATACATGGCCGATGTGGACCAGACAGTAGCACTAGGAAGACCTTGCCGAATCATAGAATTGTTTCCAAGTCAACATATAAGGTGGCTTTGGCTCCTTTGATAGTCTTTAAACCTTCCTGAAAATCTGCTGAGTATTCAATTAGAACTTCACTCAGGCAGCTATTTTCTAATCAAAACATGTAATGCCAAATCAAGGTGAATCTTTCTCAATGAACTCCATCCCATTAGGCTTGGGCCTGAGCCTTTTGCTACAATCAGTGGTAACTGCAGCAACTGCTTCTTATAGGAGACCAGAACCCTTAATGGTTCCCTAATGTATATTCTCAGACTGGCCGAGGTCTTGCTCAAGCTTACAGGTCAGAGTCCAGAGCAAATCTTGTCAAAGACTGGTACGACAACCACTGATACAGCTGCACTGGACCTCCATGAGAACCGGGTGACCATTCAACCAGACATTTATTTTGATTGGTTCTGATTTGGATGCTGCTAAGCAATTTAAACTTTTCCAAATAATATGTAGGTGGATGTTACAGGGTGTGCACTCTCCTGGATACCAGCCTATGAGTTCTCTTACTTAAGTCAGGCCTCATCGGACATTTTTGCTATCTTGAGTCCGCATTCTGCTGGCGCAGATCCTGAAGAACATTTTAGCTATTTGGCCGAGGCTTTGCTTTGTTTTGGGGTTTTGCTGTGGGCTGACCAACAGTCTCTCTGCTCAGGATATGCCCTGCGTGAGGCTCTGCGATTGCGCACACTCAAGTGGGCATCCTCAAGCTGAATTGGACATGTGAGGGTGTCCACTTTAATTGGGGTACCCTGTATCTCCCATGCTCCATTGCCTACAATTTCTAATGACAAAGCTAGTTTTAGTGCCTGTTTGAAGTCCAGTTGGGCTTTAGCGAATAGACATTTTTGCATGGTTACATCACTAATCTCGCATACCAAATGGTGTCTCAGCATCTTTTTCAGGATTAACCCAAAAGTACATGCCTCTGCCACGGCAGAGACAAAGCAGAGAACAAGATAGGACTGATTGATTAAACTGCATTTATTTCAATGCAAGGGGGCTAACAGGGAAGGCTGATTAACTCAGGGCATGCTGGATGACTAAAGAAATTGAGGGTTTGGTTAAGAAAAAGAAGGAAGCATATGTAGGTATAGGCAGGATAGATCGAATGAATCCTTGGAAGAGTATAAAGGAAGTAGAAGTATGCTTAAGTGCAAGGGGGCTAACAGGGAAGGCTAATTAACTCAGGGCATGCTGGATGACTAAAGAAATTGAGGGTTTGGTTAAGAAAAAGAAGGAAGCATATGTAAGTATAGGCAGGATAGATCGAATGAATCCTTGGAAGAGTATAAAGGAAGTAGAAGTATGCTTAAGAGGGAAATCAAGAGGGCAAAAAGGGGACATGAGATAGCTTTGGCAAATAGAATTAAAGAGAATCCAAAGGGTTTTTACAAATACGTTAAGGACAAAAGGGTAACTAGGGAGAGAATAGGGCCCCTCAAAGATCAGCAAGGCGGCCTTTGTGTGGAGCCACAGGAGATGAGGAAGATACTAAACGAGTATTTTGCATCAGTGTTTACTATGGAAAAGGACATGAAAGATATAGACTGTAGGGAAGTAGTTGGTGACATCTTGCAAAATGTCCATATTACAGAGGAGGAAGTGCTGAATGTCTTGAAACACGTAAAGGTGGATAAATCCCCAGGACCTGATCA
>NC_057713.1:127329345-127350163 GCF_004010195.1 Chiloscyllium plagiosum
TGGCTCAAAGGTAGAAGACAGAGGGTGGTGGTAGAGGGTTGTTTTTCAGATTGGTGGCTTGTGACCAGTGGAGTGCCAGAAGGATCAGTGCTGGGTCCACTACTTTTCGTCATTTGTATTAAGGATTTGGATGTGAACTTAAGAAGTATAGTTTGTAAGTTTGCAAATGACACCAATATTGGAGGTGTAGTGGACAGTGAAGAAGGTTACCTCTGATTACAACGGGATCTTGATCAGATGAGCCAATGGGCTGAGGATTAGCAGATGAAGTTTAATTTAGATAAATGCGAGGTGCTGCATTTTGGGAAAGCAAATGTTAGCAGGACTTATACACTTTATGGTAAGATCCTAGGGGAGTGTTGCTGAACAAAGAGACCTTGGAGTGCAGGTTCATAGCTCCTTGAAAGTAGAGTCGCAGGTAGATAGGATCGTGAAGGCGGCATTTGGTATGCTTTCCTTTATTGGTCAGAATATTGAGTACAGGAGTTGGGAGGTCATGTTGTGGCTGTGCAGGACATTGGTTAGGCCACTTTTGGAATATTGCGTGCAATTGTGGTCTCCTTCCTATCGGAAAGATGTTGTGAAACTTGAAAGGGTTCAGAAAAGATTTACAAGAATGTTAGGAGAAAGTGAGGACTATAGATGCTGGAGATCAGAGTCACAAGAGTGTAGTAGTGGAAAAGCACAGCAGGTCAGTCAGCATCTGAGGAGCAGGAGAATCGACATTTCGGGCATAAGCCTGATGAAGGGCTTATGTCCAAAACATCTATTCTCCTGCTCCTCGGATGCTGCCTAACCTGCTGTGTTGCCAGGGTTGGAGGATTTGAGCTGTAGGGAGAGGTTGAATAGGCTGGGCCTGTTTTCCCTGGAGTATCGGAGGGGTGACTTTATAGACATTTATAAAATCATGAGGGGCATGGATAAGGTAAATAGACAAAGTCTTTTCCCTGTGGTGGGGGGAGTCTAGTACTCGAGGGCATAGGTTTAGGGTGAGAGGGGAAAGACCTAAGCGGCAACTTTTTCACACAGAAATTGGTACGTGTGTGGAATGAGCTGTTAGAGGAAGTGGTGGAGGCTAGTACAATTGTAATATTTAAAAGGCATCTGGAAGAGTATGCGAATAGGAAGGGTTTGGAAGGATATGGCTGGGTGCTGGCAGGTGGGACTAGATTCGGTTGGGATATCTGGTTGGCATGAACGAGTTGGACCAAAAGGTCAGTTTCCGTGCTGTACATCTCCATGACTCTATGACTTAACCTAGTCAAAAGTCCCAATACGGATTCTCTAGTTCTGAATAAAACCGATAGCATTTCAGAATTAGAGAAGGCTTGGGGTTGAAATAACTAACTAAATCTGTCAACTCTTGAAAGTATCTGGTGCCTTAAGGAAAGTAAAGCTCCTAATAACCAATAGTGCTGTGGATCTGCAAGCAGTCAGAAGGATTACTCGTTGCTTTTCTTCCGCCCCAATGTCATTGCCTAGAAAAAAACAACACTTTTTTCCGCATTGTGGGCCCAGTCTTCGACAGCAGGATTTAATGAGTCATGTTTCACAAATAAAGGCACGATGCCAGAAATGCATACCCCAACTCACAGATGATTGTTGTGAGCAAGTTTTCTTCAGGCAAGTACTGTTTTCTCCATTCGCCACTGAAGTAACTGCACAGAGGCTGGTATCCCATCACCAAGTCACCCTTTATTTCCACGTGTAAAGTACATGGGCTCTGATGTAGCCAGTCGAAGAGTGTGGCCCTGGAAAAGCACAGCCGGTCAGGCAGCATCCGAGGAGCAGGAGAATTGACGTTCAGGCATAAGCGCTTCATAAAGAATGAGGATGAAGAGCTTATGCCTGAAACGTTGGTTCTCTTGCTCCTCTGATGCTGCCTGACTGGCTGTGCTTTTCCAGCGCCACATTCTTTGACTCTGATCTCCAGCATCATCAGTCCTCACTTTTTCCTAGCTCAGAGCCAGTCCCTAGAATGAGGAGACTCTGAATCATCTGTCTATATCTGCCAGCCAGGACTCCCTGATCGCTCCAGTTAACAACCCCGTTCAAAGATGTCTCAGTCCATGAGATCAATCTGGCCCTCATTCCAATCATTACTCTACTAAATTGATACAAGAAGTTGAACTTTTCCGCATACATGCATTAGGACTAGGATGTAAGAAACAGAGTTGAAAGGAAATTATACAGCATTATACAAGGGTGCTGTTTGTTATTTTATAATTCCAGCTGATGTCACTACTAAACAAATGAGGTCATATTGATGGATCATATTTTGTTTTTTATTTTAATTTAACATTAACAAGTCATTCACTGGAGTGCAAGTGTGCTAGGATGCAGATTAGGATTCAATAATTAAGTTTAAGTGAAAGAAAGAAAACTAAAATAAACCAAATTAAGTTTTTTAAACACTCAGCAAAGCAGAATCCCATCCACTCCCATTACTATCACTTAATCAAAGTCTAGAGAAACTTTTCTTCTTTATCAATCCAGAAGAGTCCCTTCAAGCCATGGAGTATGTACTGACTAAAATCTAAATCTATGCCCAGCACTTGGCCCATAGCCTTGAATGTTATGACACTTAAGATGCTCTTTTCAGTACCTTTTATAGGCTGTGAGGTTTTCCACCTCAATTACCCTCCCAGGCAGTGCATTCCAAACCCCTCCGAGTGAAAAATATTTATCCTCAAATTCCTTCTAAACCTCCTCCCTTTCAGTTCAAAAATGTGCCCCCTTTTTGACCCTTCAAATGACTGAAACAGCTGCATTCTATCCATCCTGTCCATGCTCCAGATAATCTTATACATCATAATCAGGTTACTTCCCGGCCTTCTCTGCTGTAAACAGAACAACTCGAGCTTATTCAGGATCACTAAACCCAAAACATTGACTATGTTTTCTCTCCATAGATATGGCCAAACCCGCTGAGTTTCTCCAGCTATTTTGTTTTTGTTTCTGAGCTTATCTATCCTTTCTTCATGCTCCATGCTGAGCAATATCCTCGTAAATCTCCTCTACACCCCTTCCAGTGCAATCATGTTCTCCTTGTGGTGCAGTGGCCAGAACTGCAAACAGTTCTCTAGCTGTGGCCTAACTAAAGTCCTATATGACTCCAACATAACTTCCCTGTTTTTAATAATCTATGCCACAACTAAGCAAGGCAAGTGTTCCATCAGCTGCCTTAACTACCATATTTGCCTGCCCTGTAATCTCCAGGGATTATGGGTAAGCACCCCAAGATCCCCCTGAACCTGTGAGCTTCCTAGTATTCTGCCATTTATTGAGTGCAGGTAGTTCTTCTATAACATGATGGTTGCATTCTTGTGCAACCACGTATTATAGAAAAATTGCACTTTAGTAACAGCGCTTAAAGTAGCCTCCAGTAACCTAAGACCTTCTTCCTTACTGTGTACCACCTGATCAATCTCTGCATTATCGGAAAACTTACTTAACATGCTTCCACATTTTCTTCTACATAGTTTATATAGATTGCAAACAATAAGGGGCCTAGAACTGATTCTATTGCATGTCACTGGGTACAGGCCTCTTAAACAACCTTCTCCCACCACCCTCTATCTCCAGCCACTCGGCTAATTTTGGATCAAATTTGCTAAATTACCTTGGATCTCATGTGTTATTAACTTCCTTATTAATGTCCCATGTGGGACCTTGTCAAAGCAATGTTGAAATCCATATAACCTGCATCAACTGCAGAAACCTCAGCTGTACACCTGGTCGCACCTCAAAAATTTCAATCAAAGTTGTTAAACACGATCTCTCTCTGATACTATGCTGAGTATCCCTGAACAAACCTTGCCTCACCAAATCGGAGAGTTGTCTCCTTCAAAATTTTCTCCAGTAGTTTCCCTACCACCGATGTGCAACTTCACTGGTCTGTAATTCCTTGGTTTATCCCCACCACATTTCTTGAAAGGTTAAACTATATTAGCTGTCTTCCAGCACTCTGTCACTTGCCCGGGGCCAGACATAAATTAAAAATTTGGGTCACAGCCTCTGTAATTTCCACCCTCAACTGCCACAGTCACCTGGGGTGCGACTCATTTGACCTTACCACTCATTCCATTTTAAGCCCATCAAATCCTCTGATACCCCTTCAATCCCTATGCCAAACCGCTCAAGAACTTTATAGCCCCTCTTCCTGAATTCTGTACCTATATTCTTCTCCAAAATGAAGATAGATGTGAAGTACTCGTTTAACTTCCAGCTCCACATCCAATTTTCCTTTTGGTCCCTCATGTGCCTTACTCTTTCCCTAGTTATCCTCTTCCCCTTGATATGCTTGTGAAATAATCTTACACACCAGTGTTTTCTTATGCCCCCTTTGCTCTCCCAATTGCTTTCTTAAGTTTATCCTTGCACTTTATATAGTCCACAAGGGCCTGCATTGATTTGCTCCCTTTGTACTTATTAAAAGCCTCTCTTTTCCTTCCTCCATCAATAGGTTGACTGCTTTTCCATTTTGGTACTGAGAGATGTAAAGCTGTTTCCCTTGAGTGCTGAGAGCTTAGGCTTTTCCAGTCCTTTAGTAATCTGACTTTAGTAATCTGCAGAATTCTCAGCAAACATTCTGGGTCTGTCAGTTTTCACAAACTGAGATAAACTATTACCTTACTGCTCTGAACCATCTCCTTTTCTGGGAGAAACTATCCTTGTATGTGACCTAAGTCTGTTCTTCTTCAAACTGAATAAAAAACTTTCCCACCTCTGAGATTTCTAAACTAAAATGAATAATTTATTATATACTAAATCCAAAAGCCAGCGAACACATTCCAATGTTTTATCTTTCCTTCCTAAAGCCCCAGGATATGAGAAACATTCCATTAAATTTCCAGAAAACCTACTGATATCTGCTCTCTGACACATACTGATTCAAAACCATGGTAATGAAAAGACTGATGTAGCTATTTGATAAAACTATTTGTACAAAGAGACCAACACCTATATGCCACCAGTTTAAAATCCAAACTTTGCTAAACATGTGAGACACCTTTCATCAGACTTTGGCCATTATTAGTATGGAGATGAGATAGATTGTTAGCCCTTAACTTTCCTGAGAGTCCAAATGTGGTGTTCATATCTCAGTTTGATCTTTATTTGTATACCTGAGACAAAAATATAATAATGTTTTGGTGGTACAAAACTTAACCATTGCTAAAAGGGGACAAGATGTCAAAAGATCTATCATGAGATCTGCCTTAATTATATCTGCCATTTAATGTGCAATCGTGTTTTCAACCGTAGTTTGACTCTTAATTCATGTTTACCAACGTTAGGTCTGGAGGTTAGAGAAAAAAAAGTGTTGGTTATTGGTTTACTGAAATATAATGAAATGTCTCATGTTTGTTTCAAACAGTAGTATATTTTGCCCTTTATTCTCTTAATAAGTAACTGAGATTTCATCTTCTTTAATCAAAAATTTACTGGTCTTTAACCAGATTGTATTCAGTTTTGGGAAACTGGTCTGAGATCATACAAACAGATTAATTAGGAGCAGAGTAGATAATTTGGCCTCTCAAACCTACTCCACCATTCAATAAGATGATACATGGTTGATCTGTTCATGTTCAAATTCCACATTCCAATCGACACCTAACAACCGTTGATTACCTTGGCGAACAAGAATCTACTTCCACCTTAAAAAGTCTTCGAAGACCTTTCTTCCACTGCCTTCTAAGGCAGGGTGTTTCAAAGCCACACAACCCTCTGAGGGAGAAATCAATCTCCTCATCTCTGCCATATAAGGGCAAACCATAATTTTAAAACAGTGGCCCTTGGTGCTGAACTTGCCTACAAGAGTACATGTCTTATTTATTTCCACCTCGTCAAGATTGTTCAGGTTCTTATATACTTGAGTCAAGTCACCTCTCACTGCCATAAACTGCAATGAAAACAAACCCAGTCTTTCCAACCATTATTCAAAAGACAACTATTCATTCCAGGTGTCAATCTAGGAAACCTCATATGAACCATCTCCAATATATTTATACATCTTTAATTATTCAGATTTTTATAATTTTGAAAACAATACCCTGCATTTACATAACACTTATAAATCAATCTACTTTACAGGAGTGCTATCATGGAAAATTTGACACTGAGCAATGTGCAACAATGTGAGGCGAAAAGCTTAACAAGGAGGCATGTTTTAAGATGTCTTAAAAGCAAGGAAGATAATTAGAAAATTGGAGAGATTCAGAGATGAAATTCCAGAGTTTACATTCTTGGAAATGGAAGACACAGCTGGCAAATGGTACAGTGATTAAAATGGGTAATGGTAAAGCAGCCAGTTTTGACAGTATTAGACAGGAACTTTCAAAAGTTGATTGGGAGAGGCTATTTGCAGGTAAAAGGACAGTTGGGAAGTGGGAGTCCTTTATGAATGACATAACAAAAGTTCAGAAACAGTATGTTCTGGTTAGTGTGAAGGGTAAGGCTGGTAGGGAATGCCGGACGAATAAAGAAAATGAGGTTGGTCAAAAAAAAAGAGGCATTTTACTGGTATAGACTGTGATCGAGGTAATACCTAGAAGAGTATAAGGGTAGTAGGATTATACTTCAGAGGGAAATCAGGAGGGCAAAAAGGTGACATGAGATAGCTTTGACAAATAGGGTTATGGAGAATCCAAAGAGATTCTATAAATACATTTAGGCCAAAAGAGTAACTGGAGAGAGAATAATACCTCTTAAAGATCAATAAGGGTGTTTATGTGTGGACCACAGGAGATGGGTGAGATACTAAGCAAGTATTTTGCATCAGTATTTAATGTACAACAGGGCATGGAGAGAACTTGAGGAAATAAATAGTGATAGCTTGAAAAGTGCCCATATTATAGAAGAGGAGGTGCTGGAGGTCTTAAAATGCACAAAGATAGTTAAAGCCCTGGGACCTAATCGTGTGTTTCCCAGAACTTTGTGGGAGGCTATGGAAGAGATTGTTGGGTCCCTTGCTGAGATATTTGTATCATGATAGCCACGGGTGAGGTGCAAGAAGATTAGAGGTTGGCTAATATAGTACATTATTTAAGAAAGGCAGCAAGGAAAAGCCAGAGAGCTATAGACCGGTGAGCCTTACATCAGTGGTAAGTAAATTGTTGGAGGGGATTCTGAGGGACTAGATTGACATGCATTTGGAAAGGCAAGAACTGATTAGGGCTAGTCAGCATGGCATTGTGCATTGGAAATCATGTCTCAATAAGTTGAATGAGTTTTCTGAAGTGGTGACAAAGGAGATTGTTAAAGAACATAAGAAATAAGTGCATGAGTAGGCCATCTGGTCCCTCGAGCCTGCTTGGCCTTTGAATAAGATCATGGTTGATCTTTTTGTCGAAAAATGTGGTGCTGGATAAACATAGCAGGCCAGGCAGTATCCAAGGAGCAGGAAAATTGATGTTTCAGGCATAAGCCCATCTTCAGGAATGAGGCTGGTGTGCTAAGCGGGCTGATCGCAGCAGTCTTTACTGCTCATTGATTTTATAAAATCATTAAATTGTATATTGGTTTTCGTAGTCTTACTCCAGAGATAATTGAGTTTCAAGGAAATAGTCATTGCTGTCCCATGATGATTCTGATGATTTGCCTAAAAATCATTCAGTCATAAATTCGAGGTTTTGAATTTTTAAAATTCTCTGTTTTTAGTGAATAATTGTGTTGCTGACTGGTGCAGAATGCCCAATACTAGACAAATATAATATACCCATTTTTACAATAGAATGGAGAAAGATTTTCCTTGGATTATGACGCTTCCTGCTCCTTGGCCATTCGATCATCTAAGGAAAGCTGAATTAGTGGACTTTAAGTGTCGATAGCTCCTGGGGATTGGACCCTTGAACAAATTGAGCGAGTGGGCAAATATGACACGTTAGTGTAATGTGGATAACTATGTTGTCCATTTCAGTCAGGCGAAACACTGGTTAAGGTACAAAGGGACCTAAGTGCCCTTGTACACTAGTCATTGCAAGCAAGCATGCAGGTGCAGCAAACTGGTGGAAAGGAAGATGTTATGTTACCCTTCGTTGCAAAACGATTTGAGTAAAGAAGCAAGGATATCTTACCGCAATAAAAATAGAAATTGCAGGGGAAACTTAAGTATGGCAGCATCTGGAGAGAGAAAGCAGAGTTAACGTTTTGAGTAGAGTGATCCTTCAGAATTAGATTAGATTCCCTACAGTGGAAACAGGCCCTTCGGCCCAACCAGTCCACACCGACCCTCCAAAGAGTAACCCACCGAGACCCATTTCCCTCTGACTAATGCACCTAACACTATGGGCAATTTAGCATGGCCAACTCACCTGACCTGCACATCTTTGGAATGTGGGAGGAAACTGGAGCATCCGGAGAAAACCCACGCAGACACGAGGAGAATGGGCAAATTCCACACAGACATTCGCCCGAGGCTGGAATCGAACCTGGGTCCCTGGCGCTGTGAGGCAGCAGTGCTAACTACTAAGCCACCGTGCCACCCTTCATTGTTAGGAATTTAGGGGAATTGCAGTCTACGCAGTCTCTCCTCAATGGTAGGGAAAGTATGAGAGAAAGTTCACAAGGAGAGAATTACTCTATACTTGGAGAGACCGGATTTGATCAGGTATATTGAGCATGGCTTTGTCAGAGGGAGAATAAAAGTAATAGGAGCAGGAGTAAGCCATCTGACCCCTTGTGCCTGCTCCACATTCAATAAGATCATGGCTGACCTTTTCAAGGAGTCATCTCTACTTAATCGCCCGCTCACCATAATCCTCAATTCTCTTACTGTTCAAATATCTATCTTTGCCTTAAAAACATTCAACGAGGTAGCCTCAACTGCTTCACTGGGTAGGGAATTCAACAGATTAAAAATTCTTTTGAGTGAAGAAATTCTTCCTCAATTCAATCCTAAACCTGTTCCCACTTATTTTGAGGTTATGTCCTCTAGTTCTAGTTTCATATACCAGTGGAAACCGCCTTCCTGCTTCTATCATATCTATTCCCTTCATAATTTTATATGTTTCTATAAGATGCCCCTGCATTCTTCTAAATTCCAATGAATATAGTCACAGTCTACTCAATCTCTTCTTATTCGCCAGTCCTCTGAACTCCAGACTTAACCAAGTGAATCTCCTCTGCAGTGTCAGTACATCTTTTCTCGAGTAAGGAGACCAAAACTCTACACAGTACTCCAGGTGTGACTCACCATCACCCTATACAGTGGCAGCATTACCTCCCTGTTTTTAAACTCCATCCCTCTAACAATAAAGGACAATATTCCATTTGCCTTCCTAATTGTTTGTTGCATCTGCAAACCAAATTTTTGTGATTCATGCACAAGGGCACCCAGGTCCCCCTGCACAGCAATGTGTGCAGTTTTTCATGATTTTAAATAATTGTTCATTTTGTTGTTGGTCCTACCAAAATGGATGACCTCACATTTACTAACATTGTACTTCCTCTGCCAGGCCCTTGCCCACTCACTTAACCTACCTATATCCCTCTGCAGACTGTGTCCTCTGCATACTGACTCTACCATTCATCTTCGTGTCATCTGCAAAGTTTGAGACACTAAACTTGGTCCCCAACTCCAAATCATCTATGTAAATTGTAAACAATTGCAGCCCCAGCAGCTATCCCTGAGCCATAACACTAGCCACTGATCGCCAACCAAAAAAGCACCCATTTTCCCCACCTTTGCTTTCTGTTAGTTACCGGTCCTCTATTCATGCTAATACATTACCTGTACTGCTGTGCACCTTCATCTTTTGTAGCAGTCTTTTGTGCAGCATTTTGTCAAATGCCTTCTGGAAATCCAGAAATACCACATCCACTGATTCCCCGCAGTTCACCATGCTCATAATTTCCTCAAAGAATTCCAGTAAATTAGTTAACTATGACCTGCCTTTCATGAACCTCTACTGCGTCTGCCCAATGGCACAGTTTTCTATCCAGATGTCTTGCTATTTCTTCCTTGATGACAATTTCAAGCATTATCACCGCTATACAAGTTAAGCTAACACACTTATGGTTACCTGCCTTTTGTCTACCTTTTTAAAACAGTGGCATTTGCTGTTTTCCAATCTGCCAGAACCACCCCAGAGTCCAGCAAATTTTGGTAAATTACCATGAGCACATTTGCTATTTCCTCTGCCATTCTTTTAGTACTCTGGGATGCATTTGATCAGAGCCAGGAGACTTGTCTATTGTTAGCTCCATTAGCTTGCCCAACACTACCTCTACAGTGATAATGGTTGTTTCTAGGTCCTCACATGCCATTGCCTCCATTTAATCAATTATTGGCATGTTATTTGTGTTTTCCACGATGAAGACCAGCACAAAATACCTGTTCGATGCCTCTGCCATTTTCTCATTTTCCATTATTAAATCCCATTTCTCATCCTCTAAAGGACCAATATTTGCTTGAGACACTCTTCTTCCATTTATGTATTTGCAGAAACATTTGTTATCTGTGTTTATATTCTGAGCTAGTTTATTTTCATGATCTATCTCACCGTTCTTTATAGTTTTGTTTATGGCTTTCTGTTGTCCTTTAAAGCATTCCTGATCCTCTAATTTCCGACTAATCTTTGCCACTTCATATGTTTTTAACTTTGAATTTGATACCTTCCTTTATTCCCTTAGTTATCCATGGCTGATCATCCATTTTCCTACAGTCTTCTCTTTTCACTGGTATAATTTTTTCTGAGCACTGTGAAAAATTGCTTTGAAAGTCCTCCACTGTTCCTTAATTGTCCCAGCATATAGTCTTTCCTGCCACTCTATCTTAGCCAACTCCTTCCTCATCCCAGAGGGATGGCAGAGCAGTAAACATTGTCTATACAGAATTCAGTAAACGTTCAACAAGATTCCGCATAGTAGACTGGTTGGAAAATTAGATCACGTGGGATTCAGAGAGCTAGCCAATTGGACACACAATTCACTTGAAGGTAGGAGACAAAGCGTGGTCATGGAAGGATGTTTTTCAGACCGGAAGCCAGTGACTAGTAGTGTGCCACAAGCATCAGTGCTATATCCACTGGTTTTCATCATTTTGTATAAATGATTTGGAAGTGAATATAGGAGGTATGGTTAGAAAGCTTGAGATTACACCAAAATAGGTGGTGTCGTGGGCAGTGAAGAAGGTTATCTCAGAACATAATGGAACCTTGACCAGATGGATCAATGGGCGAGGAGTGGCCAAAGTTTAATTTAGATAAATGTGAGGTGTTGCATTTTGGTAAGGCAAACCAGGGCAGGATTTATACAGTAAATGGTAAAGTCCTGTGTAGTGTTGCTGAACTTTGGGTGCAGGTGCATAGTTCCTTGAAAGTGGAATCGCAGTTAGGCAGGATGGTGAAGGTAGTGTTTGGCACACTTGCCTTCGTTGGTCATAACATTGAGCATAGGAGTGGGTTGTCATATTGTGGCTGTATAGGACATTGGTGAGGCAGTTTTAGAATACTGTGTGCAAATGTGGTCACCTTTCTGTGGAAGGATGTTATTGAATTTGAGAGGGTGCAGAAAGAATTTACAAGGATATTGCCAGGACAGGAGGGTTTGAGCTATCGAGAGAAGCTGAATGCATTTGGAGCATTGGAGACTGAGGCGTAACCTTCTAGAGGTTTGTATAATCATGAGAGGCGTGGATAGAGTGAATAATCAAGGTATTTTTCCTAGGGTGTGGGAGTCCATAACTAGACGGCATCAGTTTAAGGTGACAGAGGAAAGACAAAAAAGGGATCTGAGAGTTTACTTTTTCATGCAGAGGGTGTTGCGTGTCTGGATTAAGCTGCCAGAGGAAGTGGGGGAGGCAAATACAATTACATTTAAACGACATCTGAATAGGTGTAAGAATAGGAAGGTTTAGAGGGATATGGGCCAAATGCTGGCAAATGAGACGAGGTCAAATTGGGATGTCTGATCGGCGCAGATAAGTTAGACTGAAGGGTCTGTTTACGTGCTGTATGACTCTGACTCCCCAGTGTTTAATTTGAGGAAATTGTTGCTCACCCAATATTAGATGTTGGATAAACAGTCAGACAAGTTAGAGACAGAGGAGGGTTCAAAAGAGGTGGAGAGGAGGAAAACTGAGGTCTTGTGGCACAGTGCATCACATCCCTACCTCTGACCTAGAAGCTCCACATTGAAATGTCACTACAGGACTTAATGGCTAAGGAAAATGCATTCATAATGCAGTCAAAAAGATTGAGTAGCAATCTATAAACCCTTTCAACATATGCTAATGGCAGGATGTAAGAATCATAGAAATTCCTGGTCAACCATATGATAGAAAGTAAGTTGAAGTCTTTATCATCACTATTCATAGGTCCAGAAACACAGCAAACATATAATTATGCACTTTGCTACCTTTAGGTTGGGAGCAGGGAGTGGGATTTGATTGGCCCAAGTGATTTGATAGCTACAGTGTATCATGCTGGTGCCAACATCTAGCATTTGATCACCATTGAAGCTGGGGCGTGTTTAGGATGTGCCTGTTTGCATGGTAGATATTGTGGCGTTGTGAATCCGACCTGTCTTTTATTTAGCAAACTGAAGAACAAAGGGATGTAATGGGTATCATCAGCAGGTGAAATCTGATACCTTGATATCAGATAATGCCACTGACGACTAACATACAATTCAGAAATCAGAGATAATGGAGTAGCAGTGAAAAGAGAAGTCTTACATGGTGAATCTCTGTCTGAATAAATAGTAATGAACCCAAAATGTCCCATTGAACTATTCAACAGTGGAGAAATGTTTGGAGAAGAATTTTGTGGTCATTTGTATCCAAACTGCAGACAAATAGAGAAGAATGACTAGTGATATTTCAATTCAATTTTGTCACAATCAATTAGGATGCCATAAGTCATGTTTTTTGAGCTGGATCGGTACTGTGAAAATCTGATTAGAGAGATTCAAAGAAGAACTTCCAGTAAGTATGCCTTGGAATTTGGAGAAGAGAGAGAAGTTCAAGACAGTCAGTAGTTTTCAAGGACAGAAGAGTCATGGATTGTTTTTGCAGGCGAAGGGTGATGATGACAAATTTGAAAATGAGTTAGTCAGATGGTGAAGGATGGAATACTGAATTTATTGACTTGTAAGCTTTTATTTACAGCAGCATACATTGTATGGGATGCTGTTCCAATACCCAAAGTCATTCTTTCAGCTTTCTTTTGTGTATATATTTGGGCACAGACGTTCTCAATGAATACCCATCGTCCAATTACAACGAATGACCAGTTGATGTAGAGTTAACAAGACAGTCAGTTGTCAAAGAGAGAGAGAGACCATTAATAATGTCAGCTACCATGGAAGCCAGAAAGACAAGGTTAGGTGATTAACAGTTTAGTCAGGACAGGGTCTAGACAGTCATAGAGATGTATTGCATGGAAACAGACCCTTCAGTCCAATTCGTCCATGCTGACTAGATATCCTAAATTAATCTAGTCCCATTTCCCAGGACTTGGCCCAAATCCCTCTAAACTCTTCCTACTGATGTACCCATTCAAATGAGTTTTAAATGTCTCAGTTGTACCAGCTTCCATCATGGCAGTTCATTCCATAAACACACCATCCTTTGCATGAAAATAAAACTCCATAGGTCCCTTTTAAATCTTACCCCCCTCACCCCAAACCTATGCCGTCTAGTTCTGACTTTCCCAACCCAGGAAAAATACCTTGTCTATGCAATTTGGAAAGACAAATCATGGCAGGACCTTTACACTTAATTGTAAGGTTCTGGGGACTGTTGCTGAACAAAGAAACCTTTGAGTGCAGGTTTATTGTTCCTTGGAAAGTGGAGTATCTGGTAGATATGATAGTGAAGAGGTCATTTAGTATGCTTGCCTTTGTTGGTCAGAGCATTGAGTACAGGGATTGGGAGGTCATATTGCAGCTGTACAGGACATTGGATAGTCCACTTTTGGAATACAATTCTGATCTCCCTCCTATAGGAAGGATGTTGTGAAACTTGAAAGGCTTTAGAAAAGATTGACAAGGATGTTGCCAGGATTGGAAGGTTTGTGTTATCGTGGAGTAGAGAAGCTGTATGTTACATTTGCCTTTTTGGATGATCTTTGAGTAGTGCGGCATTTACTTGACACTGTTTTAGGTGGCCTACCCAGATGTGGCTATGAATGGCTGAACCAGTTGCTTATCAAAGATTTTCAACCTATCTCTTGGATTTAAGGGAATGATGGTGAAACTTGTACTACAGAGAGTGATTATAATGGGAGGAATTCATAAATGGGGCATCAAAAATGGTAGAGTCGGTGTGTGATTTTAGCACATCAACAGCTGCAGAAGTACCATAATGAATTAAAAGACAAAGATTAAATAGTTGAGAATTTGAGATTACAAAGTTAAATTACCTAAGGTTTATTTTCCAGGTTCAGGAATGCCATGTCTAATTTCTGCTAGGCACCTGAGAAATTTGACTAAACTCTCTTACATGCAGAAGGAAAGGAACTGATACAGTCCTATTCTTTATGTGACTTGGAATTTAATGAAATACTAAATGATAACATTTATAAAATTAAAATAACGAAATCTATGAGATATTGAAATAATAAAATACCTATAATGAGTGAATTGATTTGAAATTTTAATTCGACTGTACCCTTCCTTTTCAATATCCAGTCCACGACTTAACTGTAAATAGTTGAATTTATTTGTTTATTTCTGTTAGTCCATAATTGTCACATATTTTTAACCTGATTACTTAGTCTGTATATGAACGTTTCAGAGTAAGTCATGATATAGTTGGATTTTGAGGCTATAAAATAAAAATCATTTTAATGAAGTAGGTTTGAGAAGGGTGAAGGAAATTTTGTTAACAGAGAAATATAAAGAATTGGTCAGACACAGTCCTGTCAGTAAGGGCAGCGAGGCTGCAGAGGGTGCTCAGATTAAAGGAACTGACTCTGTAGGATACTTTATAAGTAGGGAGAGATTTAAAGCAGAATTCAGAAAATAGAGAACAGCAAGCATTCAAATGGAGATTGAAATCACCAAGGATGAGAAGCTGCTCACTGCAGAGATAGAGGGAAGTAAATAGGGAGTTGTTTATTTTTTGCAGTGTGTGGGGAAGTTGGCAATAAACAGGAATTTTAAGTGAAGGGGAACAAAATGAGATGCTTAGAAAATAAATTAGAAGACTATGAGAAAATATCAAGGGATTTAGAGGATAGGGCTACATTACTGTCACAATGGCTTGATCAAGACAAGTCGTAAAAGGTATAACCAGGTAGGGAAGTTTCAGTAAGAAGAAAAGTATCATCGCAGCCAGTTCTTCGTTGAGGCTGTAATGTCAATAAGATTGTACACAATAAAATTAGGATGGATAGGTCTTTTTAAACATGCGAAACAAAAAGTGAATGTATGTTCTAGTGGAAGCTGTGTAGGAGCAGCCAGAACAGAGTCAAAACTGGAACTGGTGAGAGGGACGGATAAGAGATTGGTGAGCTTAGCACCAGGCAGCCTGGAAGGGGGAAGAGAATAGAAAAAAGCACTTGAAGTTAGCTATTGTTTAGAAGGAGGTGATAAATATCATATTTGGACCTTTATGAGTATGCCAAGAAAGATATAAAGGAAAGCTGTACAGATATTTAAGAAGGTGCCAGGCTGGGATAGTGATAGGAGAGCAGTGAAAAAGTATATGAAGAGTATGTGCTAATGAGGATGGGTGACAAGAGGACAAGGATAGTTTTAATAAATAATGGAAAAGACATTAGTTACCTCTAATTTACTGAAGCTCTTCTTCCCTTTCATTCACATTTGAATGGAAGCACAAGTTAATATAAATCATACTTGTGTGTTTTGTAGTATCTTAATTTGTGTTGAACAATAAACCAGTCTCAACCAAAGTAAAAGGAATTATTATTATGTTAGGAAAGCGTTAACTAATTGCACACACTTGGTGAATGCTGATTTAATTTAAGAAACTAAGGAAATGAAGATGGTATAATTTAATGTGTCATGAATATTCAGTAATGCTGTAAAAATGTCCTCTTGAATACTTGCATATGTTGTGGTCAAACTGACCTGTACACACAAGTCCTAAATATGTTTTGTTTAATATGAATTGTAAATAAAGTAGTTAGCTGTCTTATTACTACTACTATGGTATTATTCTAATATAGAATTTCTTCTGTAGAGTACCTCACTTTCTCTCCAAGTTGATTGAACTTGCAATAGTGGAGTTGGAGTTCTATTTCACATCATTATAGGAAATAAGCAAGTAAAACATCCATTATGAAAATATTTATGACTGATGTGAAACTGTATTGGAAAAAAATGATGCCATCTTTTTTTAGAGCCACAAATGAAGAAAATGAAGTATCCAATCTCTTCATGTTTTGCAATGAGGTAAGTGTTATTATAATAAAATTTCAAAGTACATTTTAAAATGAATACAAACTTAATAACTGGATATACTATTTGTTAGGGATGTGAAGATGGCCTTCTTCATGATGCAAGGGAAAAGATGTCACATCCAGATAGAGGTTTTGCAACAATCCACACACGGTAAATGATGTTTCTATATTCTTTCTGTTTCGAAAGACAAATTATTAAATCAAGTTTAAGAACAGTAACTTGCATTTATAAAGTACAATTTAATGTGACAAATTCCCAAAGCGCTTTACAAACGTACACAAGGAAAGTTGTAAAGAGACGAGATTAAAAGAGTGATAGAATGTTTGATTAAAAGTGGGGAAGTTTCATCTGTTAGGGAATGCTCCTGGTCATTGTTGCTTGACCAAGACGGAGGTGATGGATGAATAGAACTTGTTATGAGACAGAATACAAGCAGCTGCATTTGGGGTTGAAAATAGGAAACCAATGAAGATAAGAGTTGAACTAGTAATAAATAGAAACAACAAAAGCTGGAGAACATTCTGGAAGTGAAAGTAAATATTCTTGTCAATAGATGCAAGGTGGGGTTTCAAGTTTAGTTGAGGACAGAAGAGCTGAAAATGTGTTGCTGGAAAAGCGCAGCAGGTCAGGCAGCATCCAAGGAACAGGAGAATCGACGTTTCGGGCATAAGCCCTTCTTCAGGAAAGGCCTGAAGGACAGAAGAGGCCAATAACCTTATAAACAATTTGGTTAGGTGTGAAGAATTAGTGGAGAGGTAAGGGAACAAAATTTGTAGTGTGGTGCAAAACTTATATTTTCAGTAACCTGATGTTAAAACTGAAGGAAATTGTAATTTGTCTAAGATTTGATTTTGGAATAGTGGAGATATGAAGGATCAAGAGAGTGTTGGAGAGGCAGATCTGAAGTGGTGAAAAGGTAGAGCTAGATATTATCAACATGTAGATGAAGGTTATTACAATGCTCATGATCAGTGATGCCCAATGGACAACATGTAGTTAAGGAGAGCTCATAAAGATCCTTCAAAGTGATGGTGTAGGGTAAGGAAAGAGAAGCCAATTCCGAAGCTGGAAAGGCTGAATTTAAATGATCAGTATGATTGGAAGAATAGAACCAAGAGGCTAGACAGGAGAGAAAACCACTGAATGAGATTGCTGCCGTGAACAGTTCATATGTATCCATCCTTTCAGAAATACTAATGTATCATGATTACAGTTATATGTATATAACTTATGTTGTCTAGGGGTTTTAATGCTTTAATAAAAAGACTGAAATTTAAAAATAATAATAATTCAGGATAAGTAGTATAGAAATAGGACTCAATGACTTAAAGAAGAAAAGGAATCTCGAAATAGCATATAGTGAGTGGTATCTTTGAGATAATAGGGATTATAGCAGCCATTTTGAAAGTGTTGAGATTATGTCTAAAGCTTAGAACTCAGAACATGAAATTTACTACTCAGCAGTGTTTAGAAATGGACGTTGAAAATAACATGTGACCGTCATAGATGAGTTAACTTTCAAGAAGTTTATAGTTGAGTGAGAAGATGAACAAGGAATTCAGCACAGCTAAGAATTAAGAATGAAGATGTGTAGTTTTACTTGAATAA
This sequence comes from Chiloscyllium plagiosum, assembly GCF_004010195.1. Lineage (NCBI taxonomy): Eukaryota > Metazoa > Chordata > Chondrichthyes > Orectolobiformes > Hemiscylliidae > Chiloscyllium > Chiloscyllium plagiosum. Next base: position 127,347,322 of record NC_057713.1, read on the forward strand.
AGTGTTCATGCGTGTTCTAAAAATTAAGATAAGCACTGTCAGCATTTTAAATGAAGATTGGCCTTCGTAGACATAGTAATTATTGATACACCAGTGAGTCCTTATTATTGTATTATGTTTTCTTTTGCTTACCACCTAAGTAAATGCTCCTCGGCTAAAGTATGGTTCCCAAAGCAATGATTCCCCATTGATACTGCCCCAGGTATCTATTCTTCATAAGTGATGTTAGATTGTAAATGGTTGGAGGCAGTTATACTATGGGGACTTTTTTGTTGAGTCCAATCTAACTTTTAATTGACGTACAAATATATATTTCCTGCAGACATCTCTGAAATATGATCAAGTTCAGAAATCCAGATTGATTGTTCTCCCATCCTAATCCACAGATGGGGTGATCAGTTTTAATGGCTTAATGCTATCCAAAATTCTGACCAACTAATTATGTAAAGAATTGTTATTAAATGTGGGATTTTCATGTATTGTATCATTAATTTATTGTAAGGAGCTGAATCACTCAAACATTTTTTATATTTTATGTACAAACATTTTAGGGTAAGAATTATTGCTAATATTAGGAGCTTAATAATTAATGTACTTATGTGACATTTTGATCCTGCTACTTTAATACCATATATAAGAAATTAATAAAATGTCTTGAAATAACATCACTTTAAAGGAAGCATTCCTCTGGTATTCTCACTGTTGGAACTATTCCCATACAGTCTTATATGGTAAAAGTTTTACTCACAATCACTATTTCCGTATAGTCTTACATGGCAAAATTATATCATCAATGACACCATGAATGATGACTGGAACTCCTAGTATTGTAAACTGGATTATACAGAGTCTAAACTTTCACCTTAAGCTATATAAGCAAAACAATTAGTAGAGAGCTGCTGAACTTGAATGTGATCTGACTTTGTTTTTGCTCGAGCTGTAGGACTGTAACTTCTCAGAAGTTGTCAATGTTCCATGTTTCACTGCATTTGAAGTTGCTCTTTGTACATATCTACAAGCAACATACCTAAATTCCATCACACCTCATTGTGTATTCTATTAAATAATGATGTATAAATATAACATTAAAAATCTCACAACACCAGGTTGTAGTCCAACAGGTTTATTTGGAAGCACTAGCTTTCAGAGCGCTGCTCCTTCATCAGGTAGGTGTGGAGCAGGACCTGCTCCAAGGAGAATAAATCCAATCTATCTAAACTTCTCTTGTATTTAAAATCCTTCATTCCTGATATCATTCTAGTAAATCTCTTTTGAACTCTTTCCAAGACTTTAATGTCCATCCTTAAGGTGCCCAGAACTGAAAATAATACTGCAAATGTGGTTTAATTATTAATTTGAAGAGGTGTACAATCACTTCCTTGCTTTCATACTCTGTGCCTCTATTTCTAAACCCAAGGACCCAATAAACTTGCTTAACAGCTATTTCATCTTGCCTAGCCACTTTCAGAGAATCATGTATGTGAACGCCAAGATCCCTCTGCTTCTGAACTCTCCTCAAAATTGTACCATTTGTTTGTGATATTAAGCAATGTGATCAAATAACTATTACATAGATAAATAATCGCAGTCATAAAGGCCAGGATCCAATTAAGCTACTTGGTTAAGTATTGAAGCATAATTTCAACATATTTTAGACAATATAATGCAAATTGGAACAAGAAACAGTAAATGTACGTACAATGTAGAGGTGTCCATTTGTAAAGGTGGGGACAAAAATAAATTTAGTTAACAATTAGAATATTTACAAAATCAACATGAAGAGGTAATCAAAAATGCTAACCAAAAACCAGGCTGCACCTAGATGACATTTGATTGTGGAATTGAAGTTGGTGCTTTATTTTTGGCAATGAACTAAGTTAAAAAATGTAATGAAGGCTACGCTGCCAACTCTCAACATTCATGGTTTCATAACATTGTGCGCCACATTTGCCAGTCTAGCACTAGATATAGTGGTTTTCTGAACAATATTTCTGTAGTAAAATGTAGGGATTTAAACATCTTCATTGGTTTTGATTAACTTTTACTTGGTGTGTATTTAGGAGGTAAAGGAGCAGTTACCATGGAAAGATATTTAATTGGGGTAAAGGAAATTATGATGCTATCAGACAGGAGTTGGGAAGTACAGATTGGGAGCAATTATTCCACAGAAAGGGCACAACAGACATATGAAAGCTGTTTAAGGAGCAGTTGTTGCAAGTGATGCACAAATTTGTTCCTATGAGAAAGGCAAGAAGGGGAAAGATTAAGGAGCCTTGGATGACAAGAAGGAGCCACAGAAAATGGGGGAGATACTGAATGAATATTTTGCATCAGTATTTACAATGGAAAAGGATATGGAAGATATAGACTGTAGGGAAATAGATGGTGACATCTTGCAAAATGTCCAGATTACAGAGGAGGAAGTGCTGGATGTCTTGAACGGTTAAAGGTGGATAAATCTCCAGGACCTGATCAGGTGTACCCGAGAACTCTGTGGGAAGCTAGAGAAGTGATTGCTGGGCCTCTTGCTGAGATATTTGTATCATTGATAGTCACGGGTGAGGTGCCGGAAGACTGGAGATTGGCAAACTTGGTGCCACTGTTTAAGGAGGGCGGTAAAGGCAAGCCAGGGAACTATAGACCAGTGAGCCTGACCTCGGTGGTGGGCAAGTTGTTGGAGGGAATCCTGAGGGACAGGATGTACATGTATTTGGAAAGGCAAGGACTGATTCGGGATAGTCAACATGGCTTTGTGCGTGGGAAATCATGTCTCACAAACTTGATTGAGTTGTTTGAAGAAACAAAGAGGATTGATGAGGGCAGAGTGGTAGATGTGATCTAT
>NC_057713.1:127350880-127359899 GCF_004010195.1 Chiloscyllium plagiosum
AAGGAGCTGCTAGAGGATGTGGTGGAGGCTGGTACAATTGCAACATTTAAAAGGCTTTTGGATGGGTATATGAATAGGAAGGGTTTGGAGGGATATGGGCCGGGTGCTGGCAGGTGGGATTAGATTGGGTTGGGATATCTGGTTGGCGTGGGCAGGGTGGACTGAAGGGTCTGTTTCCATGCTGTACATCTCTATGACGCTAACAGAGCAGTTTCTCGTCAAAAGGAAGAAGGCAGCTTACGTAGGTGGAGGAACCAAGGATCTAGCACAGCTTTAGAGGATTACAGGCTTGCTTTAGAAAGGAGCTCAGAAATGGACTGAGGAGAGTTAGGAGGGGACATGAAAATGGTTTGGCAGGAAGGATTAGGGAGAACCCAAAGGCATTTTACTCATATGTGAAGAATAAAAGAATGATCAGGGAGAAGGTAGGGCCGGTCAGAGATAGAGTAGGGAAATTGTGCTTGGAACCTGAGCAGATTGGGGAAGCCTCTAAATGAGTTTTTTGCTTCGATTTTCACAAGGAAAGGGACCTTGTTGTGAATGAGAACTTTGAGGAGCTGGGAAATGGGCTTGAACAGATGAAGATCGATGAAATTGACGTGCGGAAATTTTGGCAAACATTTAGATTGATAAGTCCCCAGGGCCAGACCAGATTTATCCTAGGTTGCACCGGGAAATTAGAAAGGACGTTGCTAAGCTGCTGGTGAAGATCTTTGCTTCCTCACTCTCCACAAGAGTCGTACCAGTGGATTGGAGGAGGGAGGTGAATGTTGTTCCCCTTTTCAAGATGGGGAATAGGGAATCCCTGGCAATTACAGACCAGTCATTCTTGCATCAGTGGTCTGCAAGGTTTTGGGAAGAATTCTGAGGGATAGGATTTATGACTATTTGGAAAAGCATTGCATGATTAAAGACAGTCAGCATGGCTTTGCGAGGGTCTGGTCATGCCTCACCAACCTTATTGAGTTCTTTGAGGAAGTGATGAGACAGGTTGACGAAGGTCGAGCAGGTGGATGTGGTGTATATGGACTTCAGCAAGGCATTTGATAGATTCTCCATGGTCGGCTCATTCATAAAGTCAGGAGGTTTCGGATACAGGGAGATTTGGCTGTCTGCATTCAGAATTGGTTGGCTGACAGATGGCTGAGAGTGGTTGTAGATGGAAAGTATTCATCCCACAGGGCTCTGTTCTTGGGCCTCTGCTCTTTGTAGTTTTTATAAATGTCTTGGATGAAGAGGTTGAGGGGTAGATTAGTAAATTTGTCGATGACACAAAGGTTAAAGGTACCATTGATAGTATCGAGGGCTATTGCAGGCTGCGTGACGTAGCCAGAATGCAGAGCTGGGCTGAGAAATGGCAGATTGAGTTCAACCTGGATAAATGCGAAGTGATGCATTTTAGAAGGTCGAACTTGAAAGTTGAATATAGAATTAAAGACAATATTCTTGGCAGTGCGGAGGAACAGTGGGATCTTGGTGTTCAAATGCATAGATCCCTCAAAGTTGCTACCCAAGCGGATAGGGTTGTTAAGAAAGGTTATGGTGTTTTGGTTTTCATTAATAGGGGGATCGAGTTTAAGAGCCGTGAGGTTTTGCTGCAGTTCCACAAAACCCTAGTGAGACCACATTCGGATTATTGTGTCCAATTCTGGTCGCCCTATTATAGCAAAGATTCGGAGGCTTTGGAGAGGGTGCAAAGAAGGTTTACCAGGATGCTACCTGGACTAGAATGCTTGTCTTACGACGAGAGGTTGACAGAGAGACGGAGGAAGAGAGGTGACCTGATTGAGATATACAACGTAATGAAAGGCATGGATAGAGTCGAAAGCCAGAGACATTTCCCCAAGGCAGGATTGACTGGCATGAGGGGTCATAGTTTAAGGTGTTAGGAGGAAGATATTGAGGAGACATCGGAGGTAGGTTCTTTACACAGAGTTGTGAATGCATGGAATGTGTTGCCAGCGGTGCTGGTGGAAGCAGAGTCATTAGGGACATTTAAGTGACTGCTGGACATGCACATGGACTGTAGTGAATTGAGGGGTGCGTAGGTTAGGTTATTTTAGATTAGGAATAATCCTCAGCACAAGATCGTGGGCCGGAGGGCCTGTTCTGTGCTGTATTTTTCTATGTTCTATGTTCTAAAGGAGAGGATGGCAGTTCTGTTGGGAAACATGCAGTCTCTGGAATGGATCCATCCTGTGATGCAGATTAATTTGATTTGCTGTGTCTTATGCTTGGGGATGCCACAATGGATGGAAAATGAATTTCCTAGTCTTGATTCTTACCCTGGAGAAGAAAAACTTTTAAACCATTCCTCTGGCACTTGTAACATCATCCATCTCACACTATTACCATTTCCAGGGGCAGGAGGAGGCAGTTGCAACTTGAGACAGTGGAAGAGAAGGTAACAGGACTGGGTTTGGCAGAGGGGATGGCATACTAGAATTTGAGGTTGGAAGATGAACTTGTAGAGTTAGAAGTGGGAAATTGGCAGCTTTGGGGATTGATATAAGATAGAGACAGTGAATTAAGAATGAGAAAATAGGGCTTGTACTGGGAAATAAGGAGACCAGAGACTGGAGAGTACATGGAATTAGAGCATGGAGGAAAGACTTGTTGAGGCATGTAGTCTTTCTTTGCTTCAAAATAGCATTAATTAGGTCTCCATCATTAAAATAGATGTCCCAATGTTAGGTGCATGTACGGGCCCATTATCTGTGCAATGATAAATTGGAATAAGGTGGATGAGGCAACTTAAAATGGAGCTTATTGTAGTTTAATGGCTTTAGATGACACCCAGATGTATAATGGATATCTAAAGATTCCGTTGTTAACATTTCTGGGACATACATTTTTTCTAGCACTGCAATGTTATCTTTATACGATGCACAATGCCTCCTTTTCTTTCCTTCACTACCTTTCCTTTCACCTATCCACAAATATTTAGGACCCAGTCCTCCCCAGTCTCTGTTGTTGCCATGATATCAAATTCCCCTGTGCTACTTGTACTTGCACCTAACTCAGCATTCTTATTTACAATACAGTGTTCATGTTCATGTGCAGTAAAAATAAATAGGCCTTATTGCTTTTCCTCCTCCTCTGACCCCACTGCATACATTGCTATTTCTCAATCCTTTGCTACCTGTCTCTCCCAATTCTTTATTTTCCTTCTCTAATGTTTTCCTTCCTCATCTGAATTAGCATAATCCTTCTTCAGTAGCTCTCATGACTGTCATGCAAGGAAGTTAGTCCCAGCTACGTTCAGGTGCAACTTATTCAACCTGTACTAATCATACAGTGCTGCTTCTTAGATGTCAATATACTGACGGGTGACAGAGGACTGGAGAATCGAGGCCAAGAGATAGTCAAGTAATTGCCACTAAGGGATTCATTCCACTATCACAGCTGATGACAACCAAGTGCTGGCAGGTTCTGGCTGCTTGGAGAGTATGACTTGCATGTTTGCAGGCTTTCAGGGTTGGGGGTGCCCATTTATGAAAAGCACTGAGTACTGTGTGTCTGATTGAGGAACTTGGCATCAAGAAAGGAGGTAGCTGCCAGGTACTTGTGCCAAGCTCATCCGTAGCTTCGACATCCATGTGAGTACCAGAAGCTACTAATCACCATATCCCGACATCCACAATCCTACAGGCGAATGTGGCACTAGACTTCCTAATTTGAATCATGCAGGTCAATCAAATAAATTAGTACCTCACTCTCTAAAGATTAAGCATTGGGCTATCTGATTGGCCCTGCAGCAGTGCTATTTAAAAGACCAAGCAGACACTTAACTTGCAAATAAGATGATTTTGAAGTTAGACTGCTATGAAGAAGACTCTAAAAGGATACTGCGGTGTGTTTCTCGTTGTGTTGCGAGAGATTCTTCAACTCAGTGGTAAATATTGCTGTATCCTCATAAGGATGCCAAAGGAGTAGTTGATACAATTACAGAAAGGCTGCAATGCATGCAGGAACTGTAGTTGTAGGAGCTCTGAGTGTATAATGTAACAGAGTGATGGAGCGGAAGCTTCATCTACAACAAGTGCTGCATGACTGTGCCTACTCTTTTGCAGTTTCTTCAGCAATTTCTATTTTGTTTCAGATCTCCAGCATCTGCAGTTCTTTGTTTTATTTTGGGTAGATACTGGGCACGAGTGACCTGCAGCCAGGATAAAGTGACAAGGATTTTGTAGGTTCCAGCTCACAGAGGGCGCTGTTACACACGTATCCTGTGGCAAATTAATCTGATAAGCATTTTGATGAGCTGCCGACGGAAGAAGACTGATCTTCTTAAATAATGAAATCCCCAAGCTTTAGCAAACTTAAAAGAAATCCTGCAAGCAATGTAAAGGAATACAGAGGAGATACACAGAAACCTAGGAGAGAGGTAAAGAATGTGGTACGTTGCAGCAAGAGACAGTACGCTCCCAAGTCCTCTGATGTTGCTCATGATGTTTTTGTGAAGGCAGTAAAGAGGACAAAGGTGTTCTGTTTTCAAATAAACTTTGCAAAGCCAATGGGATCAGAAGGCTGTGGTGATCAGAAGTCAAGTCCTGAAGGCCTGGATTCAACTCTACAGCCAAGTTCAGTTGGCTTACAAGCAATAAGTGTACTTCCAAATGTCATATCCAACAAGTGTACTGTAAGCCTCGCACACTGTTCAATGTGCCATACATATATTATTCACCTATCAATAAATGCCATTCATCACCACTCGTGTAACATTCCTGTGTTGAGCCACAAGTTTCACACCAGGGTTTTACACAGCATTTATCCTTTCCACTGTGGAAGTGGTGGATATTTTATTCACACACTGGTAAACCTAACCATTAGGCAGTGTCTAATGGTGACTAATCTGCTTCCATTGTAGCACAAACAGAATGGCAGGGTGCTGTGGTGGAAGCTCAGTCTTCTGTACTGCAAGAGTGGCTGGCTTCCATGATGTTCAGACCTCCCTTTTGCAAACACAACTTCTTGCCACCAGAAATAATAATGGTTTGTCCCATCTAGAGCTGTTGCTAATGCCCATTTTTCAGTTGCTGAGTCTTTGCATGGCTTCTGTACGCTTTATTATTGGGTACATTTTCCTCTTTTTCAGTTCAAAAGAAAAGCAAGAATGCACGAGGCGAAGTCTTAAGCACAAACCTCTTCATACTAAATTATTTGAAGAACTGTCAAAAGGCCAATTTCCTTTTGACTGGAGCAAGAGAAATGGTGGGGCACTTGGTGGAAATAAAGGTAATTGGAACTTTAAACGTTTGTTTTCTTTATCTTGATTTCCTGTATATTTGTGCATCACACTTTAATGCTAATGGCACCATTTGATTCTTAAGAAGGTCCCCACCTGCTATTTGTGGAGCCTCATCCAGAGTTTGAATTGTCGTTTTAATATTATGTTAGCTGATAGCATAGTAGGTTAGAAGAAAGGTATTTTTTTTTAAAAGATTTTAACCCTTGCTCTTTTTTCTTCCTCATTTGGGGGTTGTGGGGACAGGAATTTATTTAGATGTTACCAAGTCTTTGATTCTAATATTGATCCTGTTTGCACCACTGTACAACCATTAGCTTCTTTCTTTCTGCTCAAGAAGGTTGGAAGAGTCAGCTTGGAAGCTGAAATGTCTTTCGTGGCAATGAATGTTGCTGTATTTCTCTATTCAAATTTTTGGTATTGCAGAAAATTGGAGCAAGGAGAATGAAATTGGTCTATTCCCCTACAAGCTGTGTTTAATATTATTAAAGACTTGAAAAAAATCAATAACGAAATGCTATTAATGAATATTAATAAGGTGGCTTAAACTTAAAATAAATAATTCAAGCCTAAAAGGCCCAGTTAGAAACATTGGTTATTGAATATGGCATATATTAACAGACGTGACTGAGTTAATCAAAACATTTGAACTGTCTAGCTAAACACTAATAGGCAGACTTACTTAAGATTTCAGGGAATTAGTAGGAGAATGGGATGTAAGTCGCTAACTCCTTCAGAGTTAGCACTGGGCTGCATGGCCATTTTCTTCGCTGAAATCTCCATTATTCTTATGTTGACAAGATGGTGAAGCTAACTGTATCCTCAATTGTAAGATCCCAACTTTTATAATTAATCCAACATTTTCCCTTGCATGAAGTTGCTATATCATTTGTAATTAAATAAAAACAGTAACAATCATTTCAACAACAAATGTTGGGATATTGTATTGAGGGTTTTTCAGTGCAAAACTCTTCTTTTTGAGCAATAGAGGGCATGGTATTCTAGTCTGTTTAATTTCCCAATTCCCAAAGACATTAACCTCAAACTCACTGATGTGCCATTCATGGGGGAAACTATTGCTGGGACTGTTCCCTTCCTGGAGTGGCATGGACAGTTGAGAAAGTTTGACAAGGCTGAAATCATCAAAAGCTCAATGTTGAGAAAAGTTTGTTGATTTTCCCCATTGGCTTTAAATGGCAAGTTCAAAGTCTCATTATTGAGTGGCAATTACTTTATTTCTAGGCATTTACATCTCATCATTGGTCCAATTTGCCTGATTTCTATGCCAGTTCCAGTTCTCCTCTCCTGAGGAATTAAATGGCACAAATTCTTGACTTTTAAATCAGAATGGGTTCCCGGTGGCTGCAACTCGCCAATTTCTTGACCTAGCATTCATCCAACTCTGTCTTCACTACTGTGTCCCTGCATGCTCCATGTACATGTTCTTCATCCATGCAAGGTAACATTGGAAAACCACTAGCATTACTACATCATGATGCCAGTCCAACTCAAACATCAATTAAGTCCTTAAAGACTTGACTTTGTAGGTTAGAAATACTAGACTTCCATGCTTCTGCCACACGTTTCTTGTACGTCCAAACAGGATGCACCTTATGGGTTCTTAGCACATAGGATCTTCACTGCTCAATACGAGAGGCAGCTTGTCACAATACAGTGCAGGCACAGGCCCTTCAGCCCACCAAGCCTGCATCAACACATGATGCCTTTCTGAAACTGCAGATTTTTTGCGGTCTGTATCCGTCTATTCCTTGCCTGCTCATGTATCTATTAAGATGCCTCTTAAGCATTGCTATTGTATCTGCTTCTATCACCACCTCTAGCAGCACATTTCAGACACTTACCACCCAGTGTGTAAAAAAAAAAAAAACTTGCCTCTCACATCTCCTTTAAACATTCCCCCTTTTACCTTATACCTATGTTTCTTAGTAATTGACATTTCTACCCTGGGAGAAAAAAAGTCTGACTCTCATAATTTTGTAAATGGTCTATCAGGTTGCCCCCTCAACCGCTGATGTTCAGGTGAAAATAAACCATTCTCTCCTCCAATCCAAGACTCTCAAAAACCAGGCAACTTCCTGGTAAACATTTTCTCCAAAGCCTCCACAACTTTCTGCTAGTATGATGACCAGAACTATATAGAAGATTTTGTAGTTTGGGAGGGTGAGCTGGTTGAGAGTCATTGAGTGAACATGACCTTTGCAATACCAAGAGCTATCAGCTATAAGCCTTGGTGATATATGTCTACAGTAGCAGAGCTAGACTGAGTTTTGGCCCTATCGGAGAGAAAATGGTGGCATTTTCTGTTGTATAATACACAATATGATTGACCTTCCTGAACTTTGACGGTCGACACTGGTTTACGCGGACACCCAGGTTTTATTTCACTTTCCTCTTTTCCAATCTATCACTATTTAGATAATAATCTACATGCTTTTGTTACCAAAGTGGACAACCTCACATGTATGAAAATTATACTTCATCTGCCATGAAATTGCCCCCTAAATTTGTTCAAATCACACTGAAGCATATCTATATCCTCCTCAGAGTTCACCCTCCCATCCAACTTTGTGTCATCTACAGATTTGGAGATATTACATTTTAGTTCCCTCATCTAAACTATTAATACATTGTGAATAGTTAGGGTCCAAACAATGAGCTCTGCGGTGTCCCACTAATCACTGTTTGTATAGAACTTAGAACCGTACAGCACCAGAATGGGCCCTTCGGCCTACAATATTGCCACATTAAACTAATCCCTTCTGCCTACTCTTGGTCCATATCCCTCATTCCTTGCATATTCATGTGTTTATCAGATAGCCCCTATCATATCTGTCTCGACTGCCACCAACTCTGGCAGCACGTTCCAGATGCCTACCATTCTGTGGAAAAAAAACTTACCCCTCACGCCTCTTTTGAACTTTCTCCCCTCACCTTAAATGCACTATTAGACATTCCATTCTGGGAACAAGATTATGACTGTCAATCCTAAATATGCATCTCCATAATTTTATAGACTTCTCAGCCTCCCCTTCCAAAGAAAATGACTCTAGTTTTTTTAGCCTTTTCTTAGAGCTCATACCCTGTATTCCAGGCAGCAACCTGGCAAACCTCTTCTGCACCCTCTCCAAAGCCTCCATATCCTTCCTGTTTTGTGGCAATCAGAACAATATTGCTAAGTGCGGCCTACCCAAAGCCGCAACATGACAACCTTACTCTTGTACTTAATTCCCCAACCGATAAAGGCAAGCATGACATACGCCTTCTTTACCACCTTATCTACTTGAATGTCTACTTTCAGGGAGCTATGGTCTGAACCCCAAGATTCCTCTGTCCATCGATGCTATTCAGGGTCCTGCCATTATCTGTATACTTGTCCCTAACATTTGATCTCCCAAAGTGCAGCACTCACACCTACCCAGATTAAACTCCATACACCATTTCTCTGCCTACATCTGATTTATATCCTGCTGTATCTTGGTCCTCACCTACCACCCCACCAACCTCCATATACAGCGTATCATCCGCCGTCATTTCTGCCACCTCCAAACGGACCCCACCACCCAGGGATATATTTCCCTCCCCTCCCCCTATCAGCATTCCGAAAAGACCACTCCCTCCGTGACTCCCTCGTCAGGTCCACACCCCCCACCAACCCAACCTCCACTCCCGGCACCTTCCCCTGCAACCGCAAGAAATGCAAAACTTGCGCTCACACCTCCCCCCTTACTTCCCTCCAAGGCCCCAAGGGAT
>NC_057713.1:127360161-127371226 GCF_004010195.1 Chiloscyllium plagiosum
CCTTCCTAACCTGCAATCTTCTTCCTGACCTCTCCGCCCCCACCCCACTCTGGCCTATCACCCTCACCTTGACCTCCATCCACCTATCGCATTTCCAATGCCGCTCCCCCAAGTCCCTCCTCCCTACTTTTTATCCTAACCTGCTGGACACACTTTCCTCATTCCTGAAGAAGGGCTTATGCCCGAAACGTCGATTCTCCTGTTCCTTGGATGCTGCCTGACCTGCTGCGCTTTTCCAGCAACACATTTTCAGCTCTGATCTCCAGCATCTGCAGTCCTCACTTTCTCCTTGTATCTTTTGACAACCTTCTATACTATCCAAAACTTCACCAATCTTTGTGTAGTCTGCAGACTTATTAATTTACTCATCTATATTATCATCCACATCATTTTTATATATCACAAACAACAGAGGTCCTAGCACTGATCCTTATGGAGCACCACTTGTCGCAGACCTCAAGCCAGAAAAACACCCTTCTATCACTACTCTCTGCCTTCTATGGGCAAGCCAGTTCTGAATCCAAGTGGCCACGTCACTGTGGATCCTGTCATCTTAATGTTCTGGATGAGCCTACTGTCAGGGACCTCTTGGAAAGCTTACTAAAATCCATGTAAACAACATCTACTGCTCTACCCTCATTGAAGTTTCTGAGGAAGTGATGAAGGCAATCAATCAAGTTACTAAGACATGATCTGCCCTACACAAAACCATGTTGACTGTCCCTAATTAGGCCATGCTCTTCCAAATGTGCATAAATCCTATCCCTAGGAATTCTCTCCAATAGCTTCCCAACCACTGATTTGAAACTCACTGGTCTACAGTTTCCTGGATTATCCTCATTTCCTTTCTTGAACAAGAAACAACGTTAGCTACTCACCAGTCCTCCGGGACCTCTTCTTTGGCTAGTGAGGATACAAAAATCTTGGTCAAGGCCCCAGCAATCTCCTCTCTTTGCCTATCTCAATAACCTGGGGTAGATCCCATCAGACCCTGGGGACATATCCATCTTAATGCTCTTCAAGATACCCAACACCACTCCTTTTTTGATATTAAATGTTCTAGCATGTTAGCATACCCCACACTAATTTCACTATCCTCCATGCCCTTCTCCTGGGTGAATATTGGTGCAAAAGTACTCATTTAGGATCTCACCCATGTCCTCTGCCTCCTTTATCCTGAAGTGGTCCTACTCTCTCCCTAATTATCCTCTTGTTTTTAATTTACATATTGCATACCTTGGGATTCTCTTTAACATTACTTGCCAAGCTCATTTTATTTTAGTTGTGACTCGGAGGAAGACACATTTATTCCTACACTTTATTTGCTGTCACCAGCCATGTCAGTACTCTATCCCCATCCCACGTGCTTAATTTTATGTGCTAATCTCATGGTGGGACCATATCAAAAGCCTTTTAAACATCCAAGTAAACCACATTGACTGGCTTCCTTTTATTGACTCTATTTATTAGATCCACAAAAAATTGTAGTAGATTTGTCAAGTATGATTTCTCTTTCATAAATGCATGCTGATTCTGTGATCCTGTGGCTCTGCTATTAAGTCTTTTATAATGGATTCTAGCATTTTCCCTACTACTAATATCAGGCTAGCCAGTCTATAATTCCTCCTTTTCTCACCATTTCATTTTTTAAATAACAACTATTCTCCAATCCAAGTAAAATTCACAAATTTGTTACAGCCACCTTGCACCTCACACCATAGTTGTTTCTTTTATTTACATTCAAGACCCTAACCTCAGAATCAACTCTGTTTTAAGGACAAATTTGATCATATTGCAGTCACTATTCCCCAAAAGGCCTTGTACAGCTAGAGTGCCAGTTATTTCTTTCTTATTACACAATACCTAGTCAAGGATGGCTTGTTCTCACTCGAGGAATTCCTCGTCTAAGGCACTGTTAGTAATTTGATTTGCCTAATCTATATGCAGATTAAAGTTGTCCATAATTACAATTATACCTTTATTGGTTGTGTCTTTGATTTCCTGTGTAATGCCTTCCTCGACATCATCTCTATAATTTAGGATCCATATCCAGCCCCTAATAGTATTTTCTGCCCCTATGTTTTTCTAAATCCTACCCATATAAATTCCACTGCACTGGAATTAATATACTTCCTTACTCAAGGCAGATTTGATAAGGGAGCTTAAGGTGAAGGAACCCTTAGAGGCAGTGATCATAATATGATTACACTTACGCTGCAATTTGAGCGGGAGAAGATAGAATCAGAGGTAATGGTATTACAGCTGAATAAAGGCAACTGTATAAAGCAAAAAGAGAAAGCATATAATGTGGTGAAGGGCAGTGGGAAACCAGAGAATTGGGAAACTTACAAAGACCAACAGAGGGAAACAAAAAAAAGAAATAAGGAGGGAGAATATTAAATATGAGGCTAAGCTAACCAGTAATATAAAGGAAGACTATAAGAGTTTCTTTAGATATATAAAGGATAAAAGAGAGGCAAAAGTGGACATTGGACTGCTGGAAAATGACTCTGGAAATAATGGTGGGGAACAAGGAAGTAGCTGAGGAACTGAATAATTACTTCACGTCAGTCTTCACGGTGGAAGATACAAGTAATATCCCAAAGTTTCAAGAGAGGGAGGAGTATGGTGGCCATCACCGTGAAGAAGGTGCTAGAAAAACTGAATGGCCTAAAGGTAGATAAATCGCCTGGACCAGATGGACTACTCTCCAGAGTTTGAAGGGAGATAGTCGAAGAGATAGCGGAGGCGTTAGTGGTGAGCTTTCAGGAATTGCTAGAATCAGGAGGATCCCAAAGGACTGGAAAATTGCTAACATGACACCCTTGTTTAAGAAGGGAATAAGACAAAAGACAGAAAATTACAGACTGATTAGCCTAATCTCAGTCGTGGGTAAGATCCTAGAATCCATTTTGAAGGATGAGATTTCTGAATACATGGAAGTTCATGGTAAAATAGGCCAAGGTCAGCATGGTTTCTTCAAGGGGAGGCCATGCCTGACAAATCTGCGAGAATTCTTTGAGGAAGTAATGAGCAGGTTAGAGCAGGTTAGTGGGTGGCACGGTGGCACAGTGGTAAGCACTGCTGTCTCACAGCGCCAGAGACCCGGGTTCAATTCCCGCCTCAGGCGACTGACTGTGTGGAGTTTGCACATTCTCCCTGTGTCTGCATGGGTTTCCTCTGGGTGCTCTGGTTTCCTCCCACAGTCCAAAAATGTGCAGGTTAGGTGAATTGGCCATGCTAAAATTGCCTATAGTGTTAGGTGAAGGGGTAAATGTAAGGGAATGGGTCTGGGTGGGTTGCACTTCGATGGGTCGGTGTGGATTTGTTGGGCCGAAGGGCCTGTTTCCACACTGTAAGTAATCTAATCTAATCTAGACCAAGGAGAGCCACTGGATGTTATCTACCTGGACTTCAAGAAGGCCTTTGACAAGGTGCTGCACAGGAGGTTGCTGGGTAAAATAAGGGCCCATGGTTTTAGAGGCAAGGTGCTAGCATGAATAGAAGCTTGGCTGTCTGGCAGAAAGCAGAGAGTGGGGATAAAAGGGTCTTTCTCAGGATGGCAGCCGGTGACAAGTGATGTTCCACAAGGCTTCGTGTTGGGACCACAACTTTTCACTTTATACATTAGTGATCTAGATGAAGGAATTGAGGGCATTCTGGCTAAGTTTGCCAGATAGGTAGAGGGACAGGTAGCATTGAGGAGGGAGGGTGGCTGCAGAAGGAGTTGGACAGGTTAGGAGAGTCGGCATAGAAGTGGCAGATGGAGTACAACGTCAGAAAGTGTGAGGTCATGCGATTTAGTAGGAAGAATAGAAGCATGGACTATTTTCTAAATGGGGAGAAAATTCAGAAGTCTGAAATGCAAAGATACTTGGGATTTTGAGTCCAGGATTCCCTCAAGGTAAACTTGCAGATTGAGTCAGTAGTTAGGAAGGCAAATGCAATTATGGCATTTATTTGGAGAGGACTTGAATATAAAAGCAGGGCTGTACTTTTGAAGCTCTATAAGGCTCTGGTCAGACCACATTTGGAGTATTGTGTGCAGTTTTGGGCCCCATATCTCAGGAAGGATATACTAGCCCTGGAGCATTCAGAGGAGGTTCAAGAGAATGGTCCCAGGAATGAAAAGTTTAATATATGAGGAATGTTTGAGGACTCTAGCTCGAAACTTGATGGAGTTTAGAAGGGCAAGAGGTGATCTAATTGAAACTTATAGAATACTGAATGGCCCGGACAGAGTGGATGTTGGGAAGATGTTTCCAAGGTAGGGGAGACCAGGACCTGAGGGCAAAGCCTTAGAGTAAAGCGAAGACCTTTTCAGAACAGAGATAAGGAGAAACTTCTTCAGCCAGAGAGTGGTGAATCTATGGAATTCATTGCCACACAAAAGGCTGTGGAAGCTAGGTCATTGAGTATTTTTAAGACTGAGATAGATAGGTTGTTGAGTATGAAGGGGTTCAAGGGTTTTGGGGAGAAAGCAGGAGAAGGGGTTGAGAAACTTAACAGCCATGATTGAGTCTGCTCTACCATTCAATGGGCTGAATGGCATAATTTCTGCTCCAATGTCTTTTGGTTTATTGTCTATATGTCCTCTTTAACCAGCCGTGTTACCCCACCTTCTTTGCCTTTCCTTCCCAAAAACTGAATATCCTTAGATACTCAGTTCCCATCCCTAATCTCATACTGTCCACATTTCCCAAGTATATTATACCTGTTTATATCTATTTGTGGGACTAATTGAGTTCTTCTATTGCAAATGCTCCTTGCATTAAGGCACAAGGCCTTATGGCTTGTCAATCACCGATGCCTGGCATACAAACAGAAAATCATTGTGTCCCCCCAACACACTGGCCACCCTACCTTACATTAGAAACTAACTAAGTCCCAAACTAACAATGAGACTTCTATGTATGCTGGGAATAATGACAGCACACGAACCAACAGCCACATTTCGCCAGCTACTATCTCGGACAAAAGACTCTTAATCCGCAACATACAGGACAAATGTGATATATAAAATATCATGCAGCAACTATAAGAAGGGCAGGAAACTTGCCACCAGAATACATGAGCATCAGCTTGCAACAAAACGACATGACTAGGTTTCCCTCATATCAATACACACTGACAATGAAGGATATCAATTCAGCTGGGACAATATTCCGATACTGGGACAGGTTTAAACAAAGACAAGCTCGTGAATTCCTGGAGGCCTGACATTCACCCACTGGTTCCATAAATAAACACGTTGAAAAAGACCCCATCTACAGACCACTACAGAACAAAACTGGAAGTAGAACCATCCACCACAACAGATCGAACCATATAAATTTGGGGCAGATCACAACGACAGCGCTTCATCTGGAGGCAACATTCAGGAGGGAGATGAAATGTTTGCGAGAAAATCAACCAGCTCACATCTGCCTGTGACCAAATCTACCTCTTGCCAATACCCTGATCTTGAATATCTCCAAGAGAACTTGTAGCATTTGTTCTTTGTTTCACAAAGCTCATGGTAGAAATAAAGCTCAAGTAGTTGCTATCACTTTTCAGTTATGCTTTCCAGCCATGATCTTTGTAGCAGGAGGGCCATGCCACTCTTGCATTGAAATTTCCCATTAGATTTGATTTGGGGATTCTGCTGATATCAGTGCCAAACTCCTTATAGAACTGTTGTCTCTTTATTGGAGTACTGTTGTTACCTAAACACTGGTTAACAGACCCTGTTTGAGGTGGATAGAAAGAACACATTCAGAACCATTTGCAGGATGTTCCGTTATTGAGAGTAACAACTTTCTTATACTAAGCCAACATCTTCTTCATACATTTCTTTTGAATTATTCTTCTGCAAGATGAACAGTAATCTTTTTTCTTTCATTGATCCACTCTTGGCAAGCTTGTCTCAGGGAAGCAAAGTGAATATTAAGCCTATCAAATTCTATGTTGACCATGCCTTTTAGGTTTGTTTTATCAAGCTGCTGCATGTGATCTGTTAATTCCATGCACATGGTTCTGATGTCCAGCTTGCCAATGAAAGTGTTGGCATTCTTGAGAATAATGTTTCAGCTGTACAACAGAAATATTGTCAGGACCCACAGGAAAGTAAAAAGTTAAACACTTCAGTTAAAGTAGGTTCCAGGAGGAGAGCTTCATAGTCAAAAGTTCAGTGAACAGTGTCGAGAAACAAGAGGTGGTGATCAACTATATCATGCACTTAAAAGAGGCTTGAGAGAGGGAGAGAATATGAACCCAGGTGTAGGGCAGGGTTTTAGTTGTTTGCTAGTGGAATATCCCATACAATCTGTTGTGCTTAAACTTATCTTACTTTAATATTTAGGCCAATAAGATCATGACAATGATATCTGAGATGGGAGTTGAGCCCCCACCTTCAGGTAGAAGATCCTTTCTCTATTTGTTCCTCTCGTCTTGCTTGTGACTATATGTGCTATTCTCCTCTGTGTAAATTTGTGTATGATTGTGTAAGATTAATATATTTGCTCTTGTGAGGGGATGAAATATATGCAGTGATGTCTTGCTAAATATTTGATTTGATTTCATTTGCTTTATTTTTGTCACATGTACCTAGCTATAGTGAAAAGTTTTTGTTTTGCATGCAGTAGAGGCAGATCATACCATACAAAGTGCATCAGGTAATAGATCAGACCGAAGAATAAAATGTTACAGCTGCAGAGAAGGTGCACAGAGAGCAAGAAGAATATTAAATTTAAAATTTGAGCAGTCCATTCAGAAGTCTAATAACAATGGGAAAGAAGCTGTTCTTGAATCTACTTGTATGTGTATACAATATTTTATATCTTCTGTTCAATGGAAGAAAGTGGGGGAGAGGTCTTTGGTTATGTTGAGTCCTTTCCCGAGATAGCGGGAAGTATAGATGGAGTCAATGGATGGAAGGCTGGTTTACGTGGTGGACTAGGCTGTGTTCAAGACTCTGTAGTTTCTTGTGGTCTTGGGAAGAGCAGTTGCCAAACTACACTGTAATGCATCCAGATATATGCACTATAGAAAGCAATCTATAAAAATTAATAAGGTGCTATTCATCTGAATCTGGCATATGTCGTAATATGGTGATTTTGGAAATTGTAATAATTCAAGAGTTAAGAGTGACAGAAAGGAATTGTGGATGATAACACGAATGTGGCATTTTACCAAGCATTTACATTGTTCTACAGCTGCCGGAAAAGTTGTGAGAGTTTTGATATTACGTGGCAGTATTGCACATAAAGTATTGGGATACACGTCCCCTGTTGAGACTCACACTTCTTCGGCTTCTACAATATTCAGTATTTGCTTTTTCAATGAAATTGGTCCTCTGCTGAAAGAGAGAGTTCAATAAAAATTCCTTCCCTCCTGTTGAAAGAATTGCCTTCAAATCTTCTGCCTTCTCCTTAATGAACTGAGTCATAGGGCTGAATCTTATTATTTTTTGGCTAAGTCAAGTTGCGTTGAGGTTTTGGATGTTTTTTTGCAACACCTAGCAAATCTTCTCTCACTATTTCATCAAACTCTCTTCATTAATTACCTAACACACCATTATGGCATCTCTGAAATCCAAATTCTATTCCATGAAGAGGACCTAGTAGTCCAAGTGAACAAACTTGTGCAAATGATAGGAGTC
The DNA here is from genome assembly GCF_004010195.1 of Chiloscyllium plagiosum. NCBI lineage: Eukaryota > Metazoa > Chordata > Chondrichthyes > Orectolobiformes > Hemiscylliidae > Chiloscyllium > Chiloscyllium plagiosum. The sequence goes on from NC_057713.1 coordinate 127,367,801, forward strand.
CTTTTCCTAGAGAACTGGCAAAGGAGATGATAATATTAGACCCTGGCAGTCTGGACTGAGTCACCCTCTGACTCAGTGGCAAAACCAGGATGCATAGGAATGTCCCAACAAAAGAGAAAGGAGGTTAGTGACAGGAGTTCACTCTGCCAGGGTAAATGTCAAATTCTTCTCTCTGGCAGCTCACATTCACTATCTCTGCTTTTGCAAACATGTCTCAACAAAGATGATACCCTATTACCCTCATTATCTGCAACACACACCTTGACATACTCTCTCCCTCTCTCTTGATATTGCCTGTGGAAAATCAGTCAGCTGTGGAAGACACACCCTCAAGGATCTCTGAGGGTAAGAGTACCATGGAAGCACTCATAAAGCTGCCTCCTACATAGTGACACCTCAAGTGGAAATCATAGGCATAGCAAATGGGGATTCACAATTTGGTCAGCACCTCATCATTACAGCTGTCCTAGGAAGACATAGCCCCCTCAGCTGGTATTCAGAGGGCTGCTGGAGTCTAGCCAACTGCTTAGTCCCAGGCAGATGACCTTGTCCTTACAGTAATCAGGGATTTCATCCAAATACATAGGGAGGAGCAGCAATAGTAGAAAGGGACATGCATTGTGCCACAAAGTCTGAGATTGATGTAGCAATGTGCCATACAGCCCCTGGACTGAGGACTATTTAGCAAAGCAACTGTCTATTTAGATTAGATTACAGTGTGGAAACAGGCCCTTAGGCCCAACAAGTCCACACCGACCCGCCGAAGCGAAACCCACCCATACCCCTACATTTACCCCATACCTAACACTACAGGCAATTTAGTATGGCCAATTCACCTGACCCTGCACATCTTTGGATGGTGGGAGGAAACCGGAGCACCCGGAGGAAACCCACGCAGACACGGGGAGAACGTGCAAACTCCACACGGTTAGTCGCCTAAGGCGGGAATTGAACCCGGGTCTCTGGCGCTGTGAGGCAGCAGTGCTAACCACTGTGCCACCCATTTCTGTGACTACGCTAATTGGAATGGTAAGGCAGGGATACAGTGAGTGAGCAGGTAGGCGATTAGTGAGTGAGCATTAAAAGAGTCACATGCATCCCTAAGATACAGCCTAGTCCAGTCTGCGGGTTGGGTGTCTGTACCTGTGCGCAAACTTTCCCGCTGTAGCTTTTCAATGCAAATTGTTGACGTGCCCTGAAATACAAGTCTGTGCTTCTAGGACACAGTGCCAGTGTATAGGAAGTGTGGCAGGATGATTGCGATGGGTTGGCAGATGCTAATGTCCATGGAGGGGAACTGTGTTTGATTGATGCCTGAGGATCATGACCTGAGATGGTGTTGGCCAGTGACCAATATGGATGTGGTTTAGAGCAAGTGGCTAGCTGAATCCTCCAGGTACATTCTCTGGTTTCTATGTTGAGCTTTCCCTATATTAGCTTAGTTGGTCAGTGTTATGGACCATGTCTATGACTCTCCCTAAGTCATGATGTGGAGGTACCAGTGTTGAACTTGGGTGGACAAAGTCAAAAATCACACAACACCACTTGCAGTTTCAAATAAACATGTCAGACTATAACCTAGTGCCAATTGATTTTTGACTTTGTCTTTATAAGTTGTTCACATCATTTCGATTTTCCTCTGGAAGGTAACTTAATAATTTATCCCAATTTTTGAAACTTCTTCATTGTCCACTTTAGTTTGAGGAATATCCAATTGAGAATCCCCTGAATTTGGGTCTTCACTCTCTGTTATAACCAGCAAAACATTCTCCTTTTTGCTTTCTTTCCCTATCAAAATACCTTTTGAGCATATTCACATGACACACTATGAGATTTCTTTCTGTCTGGCATTCTTATGAAATAATTCACCTCACAAAATCTATTTTCAATTTGATAAGGTCCACTAAATCTTCCTTTTAAAGGTCCACCTACCACTGGAAGTAAAACTAACCTTTATCTCCATTAGCAGTATTGCAAACTTTTGATTTCTTGTCTGTTTCCTGTTTTATCACTATGCTGTACTACTTTTAAATGCTGTGTAGCCAATCCACCTACTCTATTTAATTTATCCTTAATTAATTTAGGTGGCCCTCTCACCTCATGCCCAAAAACCAATTCAAATAGACTGAATTTAGTAGATTCTTTTGGTGTATCTCTAAATGCAAAAAGTACAAATGGAATTCCTTTATTCCAGTCCTCTGCACAGTCTTGACTGTAAGCCATCAACATGGCCTTTAATGTTTAATGCCACGTTCTAACACTCACTGCGATTCTGGAAGGTATGCAGTGCATTTGAATTGCTTTACTCCGAAGCTATCCATAACTTCCTTGAATAATTTTGGTGTAAAATTTGACCATTGATCTAATTGTATCTCTGTGTGTCATCTGTATCTCCTAAAAAAATTGAGTAACTCTTACACAGTCCTTTTAGTCATGATACTGCAAAATGGAATAGCTTCTGGAAATTTAATAGACACATCCATTATGGTCAACACATACTGATTCCCACTTTTTATTTTAGGTAGAGGTCTTACACAATCAATTCTCAGACCCTTGTAAAAGGTTCCTCAAAATTTGGGAATTGGTATTAAGCTATTTTGATCACTGCTTGAGGTTTTCTAATAACCTGACACATATATGACATGTCCGGCAAAAACCCATAAGACCATAAGACATAGGAGTGGAAGTAAGGCCATTCGGCCCATCAAGTCCACTCCGCCATTTAATCATGGCTGATGGGCATTTCAACTCCACTTACCCGCATTCTCCCCGTAGCCCTTAATTCCTTGTGACATCAAGAATTTATCAATCTCTGCCTTGAAGACATTTAGCATCCCGGCCTCCACTGCACTCCGCGGCAAGGAATTCCACAGGCCCACCACTCTCTGGCTGAAGAAATGTCTCCGCATTTCTGTTCTGAATTTACCCCCTCTAATTCTAAGGCTGTGTCCACGGGTCCTAGTCTCCTCGCCTAACGGAAACAATTTCCTAGCGTCCACCCTCGCCAAGCCATGTACTATCTTGTAAGTTTCTATTAGATCTCCCCTTAATCTTCTAAACTCCAATGAATACAATCACAGGATCCTCAGCCGTTCCTCATATGTTAAACCTACCATTCCAGGGATCATCCGTGTGAATCTCCACTGGACACGCTCCAGTGCCAGTATGTCCTTCCTGAGGTGTGGCGACCAAAACTGGACACAGTACTCCAAATACGGCCTAACCAGAGCTTTATAAAGTCTCAGTAGCACAACAGTGCTTTTATATTCCAACCCTCTTGAGATAATTGACAACATCGCATTCGCTTTCTTAATCATGGACTCAACCTGCATGTTTACCTTTAGAGAATCCTCGACTAGCACTCCCAGATCCCTTTGTGCTTTGGCTTTATTAATTTTCTCACCATTTAGAAAGTAGTCCATGCTT
>NC_057713.1:127372924-127374594 GCF_004010195.1 Chiloscyllium plagiosum
ATCGTTGCTTCCTAAGTGTTCCCTTACTTTAAGATTTTTTATAAAGTCTGGTTCATTACATAGCATTAGATCCAGAATAGCCTGCTCCTTGTGGGCTCCATGTCAAGCTGTTCCAAAAAGCCATCCTGTAAGCATTCCATGAATTCCCTTTCTTTGGATCCACTTGCAACATTATTTACCCAGTCCACCTGCATATTGAAGTCTCCCATGATCACTGTGACCTTGCCTTTCTGACATGCCTTTTCTATTTCCCGGTACATGTTGTGCCTCTGGTCCTGACCACTGTTAGGAGGTCTGTACATAACTCCCACTATGGTTTTTTTTGCCTTTGTGGTTCCTCAATTCCACCCACACAGACTCCACATCATCCGACCCTATGTCATTCAGTGCCATAGATTTAATTTTGTTCTTAACTAACAAGGCCACCCCGCCCCCTCTGCCCACCTCCTTGTCTTTTCGATAAGTTGTAAACCCTTGGATGTTTAACTGCCAGTCCTGAACCCCCTGCAACTATGTCTCTGTGATCCCTACCACATCATAATCATTCACGATGATCTGTGCCGGTAGTTCATCTACTTTGTTACGAATGCTACGAGCATTCAGGTAAAGTGCCTTAATGCTGCCTCTATTCCTGATGAAGGGTTTTTGCCCAAAATGTCAACTTTCCTGCTCCTCGATGCTGCCTGGCCTGCTGTGCTTTTCCAGCACCACTCTAATCTAGACTCTGGTTTCCAGCATCTGCAGTCCCTGTTTTTACACACAGTCAGGAAAAAGCCCAGGATATACTTTCTGTAATATCTCAGTTGCCTGATGTTCCACTGGCTTTTCAACCGCTGTAGGCAGCACTCCCATCTGTGATCTAGCTGTACCTTACCAAGAACAAATTGTATTCCTGCAATCGAGAGTTTCTACAGTACTCCGACCACACTTCTCCACTTTTCACTGGACATTCCTACCTCATGTCTCACCATGAATCCCACATATTAACACTTTTTCTGGCAATACTCCTTCTGAATTACATACCTGCTCATCTCTCACCATCAACGATCAACATGGTCCTGTACCTCTTAAAATTCTAACTTCCTTACCCTCTCCTGCTGACATACAGTCATAGAGACTTACAGACGTGTTGTCCCAGTCGAAGTGGTGTCCTTCCTCATCTGTATATAAAGATACTTAGTGAGAGAGGGTCATGTTTTTTTGTGGCTAGTTGATGTTCATGTATCCTGGTGGCTAGTTTTCTGTCTGTTTGTCCAATGTAGTTATTAAATACCTTGGAAGAACTGTAATCTGAGTTCATCCCTTGTGGTTGGAGGGTTCCTAGGCGGAAGATGAGGCGCTCTGCCTCCAACCATCGTGTTGCTATGGTCTGGCAATCGAGGAGTCCAAGGACCTGCATGTCCTTGGTGGAGTGGGAGGGGGAGTTGAAGTGTTGAGCCCCGGGGTGGTTGGGTTGGTTGGTCCAGGTGTCCCAGAGGTGTTCTCTGAAACGTTCCGCAAGTAGGCGGCCTGTCTCCCCAATATAGAGGAGGCCACATCGGGTGCAGCGGATGCAATAAATGATGTGTGTGGACGTGGAGGTGAATTTGTGGCGGATATGGAAGTTTCCTTTGGGGCCTTGGAGGGAAGTGAGGGGGGAGGTGTGGGCACAAGTCTTGCATCTCCTGCGG
>NC_057713.1:127374786-127397605 GCF_004010195.1 Chiloscyllium plagiosum
TCTTCCTGACCTCTCCGCCCCCACCCCACTCCGGCCTATCACCCTCACCTTGACCTCCCTCCACCTATCGCAATTCCAACGCCCCTCCCCCAAGTCCCTCCTCCCTACCTTTTATCTTAGCCTGCTGGACACACTTTCCTCATTCCTGAAGAAGGGCTTATGCCCGAAACGTTGATTCTCCTGTTCCTTGGATGCTGCCTGACCTGCTGCGTTTTTCCAGCAACACATTTACAGCTCTGGTCCCCAGCATCTGCAGTCCTCACTTTCTCCTCGAAGATTTTTCCCTACTGAACTTATATAAAATCTCTTTCTAAAATTGACTAGGTATACTACTAAAATAGATGAACTTTAGTACTGTGGAGTATCATTTAAGAATTCCATATTAGAAGAAGGAATAATAAGGGAAAATGTGGTTCCTGCAGATGAGAAGACATTAAATCTTGAGAGCATTTTTGAATAAAAATGCATTGTTGTTCAGAATGAATAAAGGTGGAGAAGGTTCAATACTGAAGGATATAAATTAACAGACAATAAGTGACTAAACTATTAAAGTACACACCAATTCATTTATAGAAAATATAATCAAATAGTACCATGACTTTCCTTTCTGATAATGAAATACCATCCCCTCATGATATAATCAGGAGCTTATATAATGTATAATAGCGTACCGAAATGTGTGGTCTGTTTTATTCTCTTTCTTAGTATGTTCTGTCACTTGTCTCAACAGCAGATGGCAGCATTTACCAAAAAAAGCACAATTAATCACTGCCGTACACAATTGAAGGAAAATATTAATGCCACAGTTTAGCTATTCAATAGGGCCCAAATGCTTGAATTGAAAAGTGAAATGATCCAAAAGCTTGTGCTTTTAAAAATGAAATTAGAAATTAATGTCAATGGAGCGTAGGAGATTGAGGGGTGACCTAATTGAGGTTTATAAAATCATGAGGGACATAGATAAGGTGATTGACAACTGCCTTTACGCTAGGTGGGGACTTCAAAACCGGGGCATACTTTTAAGCTAAGAGGACAAAGATTTAAAAAAGAACATGGACAACTTTTTTACACAGTGGTTTATGTGTGGAATGAATTCTCAGAAAAAGTGGATGCAGGTACACTTACAATGTTTAAAAGACGTTTGAATAATTTCAATGAATAGGAAAGATTTGGAGAGATGTGGGCTAAGCACAGGCATCTGAACTAATTTAGTTTGGGAACATGGTCAGCGTGGACTGGTTGGATTGAAGGATCTGATTCCATGATGTATGAGTTTATGACTCTATGTCACATATTATTTGTGGGGAGAACAGGAGAGTTAACATTTCAGGAAGATCATTTGCCAAAACTAAAGGCTATTAAGACATTTAAACCAGAAAGCAAAAGGGGATGGGAGAGAGGAAAATGTAGACATATACCACAAAAATGGTATAATTTGTGAAGTGCTTACATGGAAAACAGGAGATGATTAACTGGAAAAAATGACATTAGCATGAGCTAACAAGGAGCATAATGAATAAAATCAAGAAAACATTGAATATATGTTAGCATCTAAGGAGACTGAACGATGTAGGTAGCAGTCACAAAAACAAATAGAAGAAGGAGAAAACCATACACCCAGCTCGCCTGCTTTGTAATTCGATATGATCATGTCTGCTTTTGGGCTTCAACTTTACTTTCTCCATGTCCAGTGGTGACCTGAGAAACCAAACATGTGTTGAATAATTTGCATCCACAACTTTCAACAGAGAATTCCTAAGATTCACACCCTCTTAAATGAGGATGTTTCTCCTCATCTCGGTTATAAATCCCTTGGCCTGAAACTGTTACTATACATTTCCCAGCTAGGAGAGGTATCTCAGTATCTATCCTATCATGCCCCTTCACAATCTTGAATGTTTCAATGAGATCATCTTATTCTTCTAAATTGTAGAGAAGACAGACTCAATTTACTCAAAGTCTCATTTTAGGTTGATATTGTCCTAGGGACTTCTCCAGTTCACTGTACCTCCCCATTAGAAGCATATCCTTCCATAAATCTGGAGCCTGAAATTGCACACAGTATTCCAGTTGAGGTCTCACTAAAGCTCCACACATTTAAAGCAATATCTCCTTAATTCCTATTCTGGCAGTTAAGAACTACATGCCATGTGCTCTGCTAACTGCTCACTGTACCTTTTCGTTAACTTTTTGTGTTCCTTGTATAAGTACACCCATGTCTCTCTCAACATCAACAGTTAAGAATTTCCAAAGAAGTGTTGCTTTGCACTCAAAACACTACTTCTGTTTCTCTCTTCACTGCCAAGCCTGCTGAGTTTCTCCTGCACTTTGTTATTACAAATTTCAAGCCTTTTAAAAAAGTATTCTGCTTTTTAATTCCTAAAAGTAAAGCAATAATCTTGCAATCCCCACATTATGCTCCATCTCGTACCTTGTTTCTGATATACCTAATCTATCTACATATCCTTACGGCCTGTTTGTGTTGTTCTCATAGTTTGTATTCTCACTTAGCTTTGTACCATCAACATACTTTGCTCTGTCTCAAAGTCGTTAATATAGATTGTTAATAGCTGATGGCCAGCACTGATGCTTGTGGTCCTCCAGTAGTCACAGTCTGCCAAAACGCCCCACTTATTCCTGCTCCATGCTTACTGTCTTAATCAATCCTCTACCCATACTAATACTTAACCTCAATCCATTAGCTTCTATCATTTGTAATAACGTTTTGGTATCTTATCAAATACTTCTTTGAAATCCAAGTATATTAGTTTATCTACCTAACTAGTTACATCTTGAAAGATAAATTTGTAAAACATGATTTTCCATTTGTAAAATCATGTTGACTTGTTCTAATCATAGTATGTTTTCCTAAGTGCCTTGATGAAACTTCTTGAATAATATATTCTGGAACTTTGCTGATGTGCAGCTTCTTGTTCTCTATTTCCTGTCTTTCTCTTGAGCTACATTTGTTAATTTCCAATCTGCTCAGACTTTTCCAGAATCTGTGGAACTTTGGAAAATTATGCACTTCTGCTATCATTCCAGCTTACTCTTTTAGAACTGTAGGCTTTAGGCCATTAGCCTCGGTATTTGTCTGATTTTAGTCCCTTGAGTTGTTTTTAGCACTTTCTCTTTATTGATATCAATTACCTTAATTCCTGCTCTTTCATCAGCCCATAAGTTACTCTCTATTTCTAATCTGTAAATTATGACTTCACCTACAAAAACAGACACAAAATGTTTGTTCAGTGTCTTTATTATTGTCCTCATGATAATTTCTTGTCTCTGCTTCAAAGTGATGAACATTCACTTTAGCTATGCATTTCCTTTTGCAAAATCTCTTAGTGCGCTTTTGCATTTCTGGCTAGTTTACCTCATGTTGTATTTTTTCCCCTATCAACTTTTTGGTGTCCCTTTGCTGTCCTAAATCCTCAAAATTATTATTATTATTATTCTATCCACAAATGGATTGTTCAATATTCATAATTTTAGTATCTGTTTTGTTGCTGAATAACAATTCTGCATTGACTTAACAGTGCACTGTTTATAAGTCCAAAATGGGTATAGGTGTTCAGTTCAAAAGTGTCATGTCTCCAATTGGTTGATATTCTGTTGTTGAGTTAGGTGATCTGCCCCCAGTGCAAGCACAGTGTTTTCAAAGGTGTTCCTTTTCGTCTGTTGCCTTCATCATTGTGATGTGGATGCTGTGGTTGGCAACCAGAGTTAGATCTCAGGCTGTGGTAGGCCTACAACACTGGAACTATGGTATCCAAGTAAAGTATTTAGGATGTTCAGGGTGAGTTTTTGTAGCGAAACTTGAATGGGTGAAGTGAAAGGATGTTTGCACCTTCACTGATATCAAGATTTGCATATACATTATCTCGATCCTTCATTTGTGTGCATGTAATCTAGACGGCTACGGGTTTTGTGGCACTGTGGTAGTGGACTCTGGGTTAGAGGGTCCAGGTTCATGTCCTAACTGCCACAATGGTGTATCACCACAGCTCCAGTAGGTTTGATTAAAAATATTTTTTTTAATCTGGTTGGTGGGAAAGGCTTCTGTTCATTATCACTTTATGTATATGTTCTTTGATGTTCAGGTGTGCCGATTATCCGCACACTGTAAATGTTGAAGTTCTGGTCATTCCAGTAATATCTGGGGTAACTAGACATTTTATGGATCCTGTCATGATGTTGTTTGATATGTGCTCTTGGTTACTTGGATTGCTGTACCTGGCTGGCTTTTTGATGAGGCTTCTTATGATGTTGAACCACTTATTCTGGTCTTTGCTTTCAGCATTGGGATTTTCAGTGTCTTCCTGTGGTGCAAACCTTGCATATTATTTTAAAAGCTGTGCATTTTTTGCATGTATGTATGAGGCTGCCTGCTGTGCTTACCAGGGTCGCCTATATTGGCTATTATGCTACTACTAGACAGATTACATATAGCCTCTGAACTCTATCTATTAGGATGGCTTCATGTTTACGTTTATTTTGCAGTATTCTTCCATGGTGTAGCTTTTGAATTGATTGGACATGTCTTGCTTGAACACTTCATTGCGGTAGGTACTATTGTGAACTCGATTATTCTGTCAGCTAGCTTAGCTGCAGTGAACCCACCATGATGCCCCTTTATCTCTTTGCATCTGTTTATGAATAGATAAATGGTCTCTGTTTGCTGTTGTCTGAAAGACAAGAATCCTCGACTATATATTCTGAAATTGAGCTTCTCTCATAATTTGATTGTTTTATCTGGATATTTCAAATGCTTGTTAGACAGACCAGATGTGTTCAGTCTGTGGAAACCTTCATTGCCTCCAGCTAAGACTATTTTAATGGTTTGTGAAATATTGCAATCCAGTAAACACAATTTGGCATGTTATAACAAAACAAATTCAGATGAGAAATCTGACTGTTGAAATTTGTTTTTGTCATTTTGCAGCATCTGAATCTTTTAACAGCTTTTCAAGTTTCTTCCAGTTCACTTAGGGTTATCTTGGCTCTGACTTGTAATACTTTTAGTAGCCACCACCTTAGCTGATCAGAGGTTGTTGCTAGTCCACTGGTGATACAATGGAGTTCTTTCTGCTTTTTCCCAGTTTCTGCAACTACGCATATCTCAAACCACCTCCAATCCATAGTTTGGGATGGACTGGTTAGACTGAAGGGTCTGTTTCTGTACTGTATGACTGAGTGATTTTGGTAGATAAATGGCTGCAAACTTAATTACAAACAGTGGAAGTACTTGTTTACAGTCTTATTCCTAAGGGCATAATAAAACAAATGCTAATATGCTATGAGGTGACCAACTCTAGAAGCAGACCTTTCAAGCTTTCATGTCTGCTCCACCATTCAATGATATCATGGCTGATCAGATAATCCTTAAATCCACTTTCTTGCCTTTTCCCCATAACGCTGGATTCCCTTACTGAATAAAAATGTCTCAGCCTTGAATATACTTGATGACACAGCCTCTACAGCAGTAAAGAAATTCCACAGATTCACTTCCTTCTGCGAGATGAAATTTCTCTTCATGTCAGTCTTACATGTGCAAGCCCTTACTATGAGGTTGTGCTCTCTGGGCCTAGATCCTCCCACAAAGGGAAACAAACTTTCTGCACCTATCCTGTCAAGGCCACCATGAATCTCATATGGATCAATAAGATCACCTCTTGTTTTCTAAACTCCAATGAGTACAGGCCCAACCAACTCAATTTCTCCTCATAGTCCCACCACTCCTTTTGAAATAGGACCAACATTCCATTTGCCCACTGTATTACCTGCTGAATTTATATACTTTGTAATTTATGCACAACGATTCCAAAATCGTTGAAAAAGATTGAGGTGACTTTATTAAGGTGTTCAGAATTATGAACAATTTTGACAGGGTAAAGAAGGATATTCTGTTTCTACCAGTTGGTATATTGGGGTCACTATTTCAAAGATGATCAGCAAGAGAGCTCGGAGTGAAATGAGGATATACTTCTTGCTGGGAAACTGATGCAGCCTGATGCTGTAGGATGTTTCAAATGAAAGTGGGATATATATTTGAAAGTGATGAATTCAAAGGGCTACAAGATAGAGCTGGAGAATGGGAGTAGCTCTTTTGGGAGCTGGTACAACCATGATAGACTAAATGACCACCTCCTACATTATAAAATTCAATGATTCTGCTTATCTAAATCCAGTCCTGTGAATAAGCTATGAATTTGGTTCATGTAACTCACTTGCATGAGCAAATTCAGATTGAATAGAGGGTGATGTGCCAAGAATGTACTGTCAGAGGGTGACAGAAGCAGATACAATAACATTGAAGTAGTATCTTGACAGATCCATGAATAGAAAGGGAATAGTACCAGGCCGAAACAAACGGTCTTCAGTTTAGAAAGGTGTCATGGGTCGGCACAGGCTTGATGTGCTGAAGGATCTGTTTTTGTGGCTGTTCTTTGAATTTGTACTTAACCCACCAATCTCCAATTACAATATTCCTGAATAACTTAATTAATCCTTTTCAAATCATCTGGCAATCAAAAGCACAAATTTGTAGTTCTTCAACGTAAGCAGCACAAATGTTGTATACAAGGTCACCTACTATAAAAATGTTAAAAACAGCTCAGGGGTAATTGCAGTAAATTAGCATTAACTGTATTGCTGATTATCATACATTAAGATTACTATCTAAAATGATAAATTAATAAGATTACTTATAAACAAATACTGAAGTAACCTCCTTAAAAAGTTGTAATGTGAACTATATTAGGTAGCCAGTCTTTGCACCTTTGTGGTTAGCATGCTTTCTTGTCCCTTCAAACTGCACAAAATTCTTCTGGATTAGTAGTGATAGCTTCTGGGATTTTAATTGACAAACATACTTTTGGAACAGAAATATTCATTCTTGTAGTGTCTGCTTCAGGCTAATTCCATTATAGATTGGGATACATATTAACGAGGATAATAGTTAATTTCTTGACTGGTAAATATTCTAGGATAGCTTTTACAATAATATGACTACCACCTGGTTTGTTCTAGGACATATTAGGATGAGTGATAATTAATTAACTGGATTTTCTCTCATTTGAGAAAAGATATAATTATTTTAGAAACAGTTCAGAGAAGGTTAACTTGATTCATTTCTACATGAAGGCCTTGTTTGAGGAAAGATTCAACAGGTTATGCTTTTCTGCTTTGGAGTTTAAAAGAATGAGGTAATCTTATTGAAACAAAGATCTTGAGTTGACTGGATAGGTTGGATTGCCCTTTAAGAATAAGAAATCTCCCTTTTAAGAAAGAGGAGAATAAATTTAGATAATTAGTGTATGAAGTTCTGTTCTATAGAAAAAATAGTTAAGGATTATGTGCAGCACAGTGGCAAGCACTGCTGCCTCACAGCACCTGAGACCTGGGTTCAATTCCCACCTCAGGCGACTGTGTGGAGTTTGCACGTTCTCCCAGTGTCTGTGTGGGTTTCCTCCGGGTGCTCTGGTTTCCTCCCACTGCCTAAAGATGTGCAGGTTAGGTGAATTGGCCATGCTAAATTGCCCATAGTGTCAGGTAAGGGGTAAATGTAGAGGAATGGGTGGGTTGCGCTTCGGTGGGTCGGTGTGGACTGGTTGGGCCGAAGGGCCTGTTTCCACACTAATGTAATCTAATTATGCAGTATAGACAGGAAAGTGGAGATGAGACCACAATTAGATCAGTGATCATCTTATTGACTAATGGAACAGGCTCAGAGCCAAAAATGCATAAAATAACTCAGATTCTGGTATTTGGAAAAGAGAGAAGCAAAAAGAAAAAAAACACTACAATGTAGTTTAAAAGCACAAAGGAATACTTAAGGGATTGCAAAATCAATCAAAACATTTTCACAATTAGTTACAAAAAGAAGGGTGATCACACAATGCAGATCTCTATCTAATAAGTGACATGGTTAAATAAATGTTGAACAGGTCAAATTAGTTACTTTGTACCAGTATTTTCAGTTGAGGAAGAAATCAATACTGCAGTCAATCAAGAAAGCTGGTATTGAATCAGGGACAGGATCACACAAATTAAGCAAAATAAAGTTAGTGTAGAAAATAACACTGTTGAAGAGTGACAAAGATGCTGGATCAGATAACTTCCATTAGATGAAGAAGGGTCACGAGACCAGAAAGATTAACTTTGATTTCTCTGCAGATGCTGTCAGACCTGCTGAGCTCTTCCAGCAATTCTGTTCTTGTTTACAGCATTCAGTTCTTTCAGTTTCCATTACCTCAAAATCATGTAATCAGTTTGTTACCAAAACTGGTGATTTGGAGTTTAGAAGTCACCAAAAACCCTACCTTTCAATCAGGAGGCTTGGATTTGGAAATACATAACACCATGTCTGAAAAATCAGATTAGAAAATATCTAAAATTGTGGCTACAAAGACTTCAAGAAGATAGGCAGCCCACTTGATTGGCACCCCACCTACTACATTGTGAAACACTCCTGGAAGAAGCTAGAGACAATAGTATGTGCCATATTCAGAATGCACTTCCAGCAACTCACCATACTCCTTCCACAGCAATTTCCAAAGTCTTGATCTACACCACTTAATAGGAGGAAGGTGGTAGCTACATAGGAACTTCACCACCTTAGCTACCCTTATACAAGCCATGCACCATCCAGACTTGGAATTATATTACCATTCCTTCAGTGAGTCAAAATCTTGGATCTTCCTTCCTGACTGTAGGCATACCTACACCAGCTAGACTGCAGCTGTTAGAGGGCAATTAGGGTTGCGGTAAAAATGCTGGCTTTGCTAGCAACCCCAGCATACCATGAAACAACAAAAATAAATGATAGCTCTTATCCACTAGATTCTCATGCTACTCATTGCAGCTTATCCACATTTACTAGCCACAGTCCCTGGTATCAGGATGCATATCTAACATCCGGATATACTTTATCCTCCAGGTTTGTGTGTGGCTTACAGGATTTGTAAGTCTTTCATTGCTTCCACATACTTCCAGCTATTAGTTATGGCAAGCACATTATCCAAACAGTGCTGTAATGTTTGGCATTCTGCTCTGAGCAAGAGGTGGTGCACCTTAGAAGGGAATAAACCTGTTAGGTACAAAAAAGGCTGAATTTTCTGAGTGCTACAGAGGAGATGACACTCAGCTCATGGGTTGGCTGCAATAATCATCCAGCATTGCTGAGAACATATGCTCCTCAGCTCCCAACTCACCTTTCTGTTCAAGGCTGTTGAGAGAGTTGATTAGACCATTTTCTTTCCAACTGTCAACTCCACTCTTCACAACTTTGATTTTTCTACCTTCAGGATCAATGGCAACCCAAAGGAGGAGAGAGAAAGAGCTACAACACAGTACAGAGGATGAGGTGCTGTCACTTGATCTGACAGTGGCAGCCACTGACTCAAATACTGGTATTGTATATAACTTGTATCCTAGTATGGTGTTGGCAGATGAGGATCTTTGTTAGGCAGAATAGAGATAATGATTTGAAAAAATGTCATTGATCTGGTATCTTGACATGATCCAGCTGTTTCTCATGACAGGTTGAAGTGGTTGGGACAGGAAGCAATTAAACTTGAAATTAAAAGGAATTTCCAGGTGAAGTCTCTTTCCCACCACATTTTTTCTAACCTACTGTTAGATATGCAAAGGAGAGAACACAACAGGAAGATTGTCATTTTCACAAGCTGAAGGCTTTCAGCAATTAGCTTAAAGAGCTACAATCATGACCCAGGTGTAAGGTGGTTTTGTAAATCACTTCATTACAATTATAACACATAAAAAAGGTTCTTAATTAGCAATTCTATGAAAAAGTTAAAATTTTAGTGGAGATAGAGGCTATTCAGACCATTGGGTTGTACTAACACAGAGGAGCATCCTGCCCATTCACTGTGACCCCACATTTACCATAGTTAACCCACAAGCTTCTATAGTCCTGAACACTACAGGGCAATTTAGCATGGCTAATCCATATACCCTACACATCTTTAGACTGTGAAGGAAACCTACACAGACACAGGAAGAACATACAAACTCAGTCACCCAAAGCTGGAATTGGACCCAGGTCTCTGGTATAGAGGCAGTAGTGCTAACTACTGCATTGTCCACATATGCAGCCTGACTGGTTTAGCGATCATAGAATTTGGTGTTTTTACTTTAGATTTCTAGTATCTGCATAACTTTGCTGGTGGATTATTACTACCATTACTTGCAACTACCTAGATGGTAGTTCATCCATCTTAGTTTATGTTTTCCTGCTGCCAACCTTCAGGGTAGTTTGGGAACAGAATGCAGATATACACTCTCCCAATGTTGAGTTTCTAGGGCAAAGGCCTTCCATTAAAACACTAGTTGCAGCAAGAGGACCACCTTCTCGGACTTGGTGCCCCTTTGTAGGGAAGGTGAAAATATTTGCAGAAATACAGAGCTAGGTGATCCACAGCCAGTCAACCATATCAAAACTCTGCAGTCCTGCTACATCCAATCATGAATGGTGGTGTGCACTTAAGAGCAGAGCTATGAAGACATCCCCATCTTCATGGATGAGTATGCCTGTGCAAAAGACAAGTACTTACACATCCCATTCTAGCTGTCTGTCCAGTGGCGACAGCACTCTGGACAACCTACCTACCTTTTGGGGCTCAGTCTGCTGCTATGTACCATCTCACTCACATACCCTGACATGCCACCTGGCCACCTCTAGCGTGAAGGCACGTAGGACAGCCCACAAGCCTTCCCCATCTTGGCCTGCACCTGGTTCAGCTGCTCTGACACCTTCTGATCACCTCAAGGACAGTCTATTCAGATTAGGCCTTCAGACAGCACACTCAATGGCCTATCCACCTTCTGGCTCTTGGGAGTGACTGGCATTGGGACAGCCTTACCCACTTTCAGGTGGGCAGGTGAGCCTATGCACCCTCCAGCTTCAGGATGGCGATGGAGCCTCCCAGCTCACAGTAAGGCCTGCTAGATGCAGGGATACACAAGACACTGAAACCCAGCAAGCAACAAGACAGACACAAACAATCCCTTCTATTCAAAGAAGGTGCAGAGATTTGTAGCTAGGGTGCTCGTTGTAGTTCAGTTTGCCGAGCTGGGAATTTGTGTTGCAGATGTTTTTACCTGTCTAGGTGACATCCTCAGTGCTTGGGAGCCTCCTGTGAAGTGCTTCTGATCTTTTCTCTGGCATTTAGTGGTTTGAATCTGCTGCTTCCAGTTATCAGTTCCAGCTGTCTGCTGCAGTGGCTGGTATATTGGGTCCAGGTCAATGTGCTTGTTGATTGAATCAGTGGATGATTGTCATGCCTCTAGGAATTCCTTGGCTGTTCTGTTTGGCTTGTCTTATAAAATATTGTCCCATTCAAACTCATGTTGCTTGTCATCTGTGTGTGGCTACTAAGGATAGCTGGTAGTGTTGTTGGCATTTATGGATGTGGATTGTTAGCTGTCTTCCTGTTTGTCTTGTTTTATGCAGTCCTTGCATGGGATTTTATATGCGATGTTGGTTTTGCTCATGCTGGGTATCAGGTCCTTTGTCCTGGTGAGTTGTCTGAGTGGCTGTTGGTTTATGTGCTGTTATGAGTCCTAGTGATTGTAGTAGTCTGGCTGTCAGTTCAGAAATGTTCTTGATGTATGGTAAAGTGGCTAGTCCTTTGGGTTGGGGCATGTCCTCATTCTGTTGTCTTTCCCTTAGGCATCTGTTGATGAAATTGTGGGGGGTATCTGTTTTTGGTGAATACATTGTAGAGGTGTTCTTCCTCTTTTGCAGTTCTTGTGTGCTGCAGTGTATTGTGGCATTTTTGAAGTGTCTTGATGCATCTGCTTTGGTGTGTTGGGGTGGTTGCTTTTGTAGTTTAGGACTTGGTCTGTGTGGCCTTTCTGTATACCTTTGTGGTGAATTCTCTGGTCAATGTTCTGTACCATCACATCTAGGAATGGGAGTTGGTGGTCCTTTTCTTCCCTTGCTAGTGAATTGGATTCCTGCGAGTGTGACATTGATCTGGTGTGTTCTCTATTTGTGTTTAATGATTACAAAGTTGTCCACATATGACTATTGACAAACCCCTAGCCAGAGAAACAATAGCCAACCTACTGGACATAGGTTCACTGTCTTGTCTGTTCTAAGAAAGACTGCATACTCAAACTACTGGACCTGTACCTTCACATTCAACCAAATATGAACAAATCAATGGCACATCTATGGGCTCACCCATCTCTGGACTCCTTGCATTACAGCTTCTGCCAAGATTAGAACAAGCAGTCTTACCACAAATTCAACCCAAACTCTGGGTCAGATATGTGGATGCAACCTTTATAATCATTAAAAACCACAGAAAGAGAACATCCACCAGATCAACACAGGAATCAGATTCACTAGGAGGGGAAGAAAAGGACATCCAACTCCCATTCCTAGACATGGTATAGAGAACACTGAACAGAGAATTCAAAGGTATACAGGAAAGTCAGACCAAATCCTGAACTACAAAGACAACCACCCCAACGCAAGTTGCATCAAGACACTTAAGGGCCACAACACTGCAGCACACCAGAACTGCAAAAGAGGGACACCTCTACAATGTTTTTGGCAAAAACAGATACCCCCACAATTTCACAGATGCTGAAGGGAAAGACAATGGAATGAGGACATGCTACAACCCAAAGGACTAGCCACTTTACCATACATCAAGAACATTTCTGAACTGACAGCCAGACTACTACAACCACTAGGACTCATAACAGCACAAACCAACAGCCACTCAGACAACTCACCAGGACAAACGACCCGATATCCAGCATGAGCTAAACCAATGTAGTATATAAAATCCCATGCAAGGACTGCACAACACTACAGGACAAACAGGAAGATAGCTAACAATCTGCATCCATGAACACCAACTAGTCATGAAGCAACATACCAGCTATCCTTAGTAGCCACATGCAGATGACAAGCAACATGAGTTTGACTGGGACAACACTATTATAGGACAAGCCAAACAGAAAAGCCAGGGAATTCCTAGAGGCATGGCACTCATCCACTGATTCAAACAAGCACATAGACCTGGACCCAATATACCAGCCACTGCAGCAGCCAGCTGGAATGGACAACCAGAAGCAGCAGATTCAAACCACTATAAATGCCAGAGAAAAGATCAGAAGCACTTCACAGGAGCTCCCAAGCACTGAGGATGTCACCTAGACAGGGGACAAAATGTCTGCAACACAAATTCCCAGCTTGGCTAACAGAACAACAGTCCTTTCTATTACAGGAAGAAACCAAACTGTTCTCTTCAAAATGTAGAGTCCATTCCAGAGTGTAAAGTACATTGTCAGAAATATAGAGTCCACTCCAAACTGCAGAGTCCATTGTTAAAAACCCAGAGTCCACAACCAAAGGCAGGGTCCACTCCTGAAGGAGGCAAATACACCTTACAGCACATACAGGTGTTTAATCTCCATGAGGCCTAGCCCATCCAGAGAGAACCAGGCCCACTCAGAAGTACTACTTTTTAAAAAAGGTGGTATTAACTCAGGGGTTTGGTCCACTCCTGAAGGCAGGGTCCACTTATAAACTCTAGGATGCAGCAAATGCTCACCTAGCACCCACAGGTGTTCAGTCTTTAGAGGCCTAGTCCACCAACAAAGGCCAGCCTACCCACAGGAACAGCTCATCTGAAAAGGAGGTATATTTTCTAAAAAGGCTCAGTCCAAACACCAAAAAAAAACCTAGAATGCAAGGGCTAAACGCTGCCACAAGTAACAGGCTCTAACCAGCCAGTTAAAGAACAGTTCCTGAGAACAGAGTTACATCTGAAACACTAACTGAAGATCAGGCAGTGAGAAATCAGTCCTCCAAAAAAAAGGAATACCAGTTAACAAAACTGCCTTTGTAAACCAGCCAGTTTAGGTATCAGGTTCTTAAAGAAACTAAATTTCTAAGTTTTAAACAGTAAATAGTTAACAAAGCAGTTCACCAAACACTATGTACATGGGAAAGGGCAGCAAAGCCAAACCACAGTGCAGTGTGCATAGAACACAGACCTAATGTAAAAAACCTGTCCATACCACATACTGATCAGACAGTCCTTGGCTAATCTTCCAGTCTCTGGCTGCCCTGCTTACTGACTCCCCAAGTCTGCTTTCCTACAAGCTGGTTGGCCTTTTGGCTCCCAGTCACCCCATGTACTAACCAAACCACCCCCCAACCTGCTTTCCTACAGTCAAGCAGTTGGTCTTCTAGCACCTAGCCACCCTGCAACCTTGCTGACCCTTTCTCCTGGCCAGCGTTCCTACAGATTAGCCATCAGCTGTCAGACTCCCAGCCTCTGTGTACTGACTAGCCCCTCCCAAGTCAGCCTTCCTACAGAAGGAAGTCAGCCACCTGGTTCAGCCTCACATACTGACCAGCCTGCCCTATACCAGCTTTCCTGCAAAGATGCTTTCAGTTTCCTCATCCAGCATACTGACAGTCCCACTTTCCTTCAGGCTGGTCAACCATCCTGCTTCCAGCCAGCCTGTGTACTGGCTGCCCCTCCCTTGACATGCTTTCCTATGATGATTGTGTCAGCTGCATAGCCCCCAGCCACCTTGTATACCAAGACTCTCCCCCTCCACCAGCCAGCTTTCCCCCGGGCCAGTCTTTGACCATCCAGCTCCCAGCCACCCCATGTAATGACTAGCCCACTCTGGACTGCACTCAATTACAAAACCCACACCCAAAAATCTTCAATACAATTTCCAGTACAGGAGTCCATGTAGCAAATGTAGTCCAGGATGTAGCAAATACTCACCACCTAGCACAGGTGTTCAGTCTCCAGAGGCCTGGCCCTTCCAGAGAGGAACAGCCCACTCAGGAACAGTACATTGTGAAGCTGCAGTTAACTCAGGCTTTGACCATCCAGCTCCCAGCCACCCCATGTAATGACTAGCCCACTCTGGACTGCACTTTGGGTGACCACACCCAAAAATCTTCAATACAATTTCCAGTAGAGGAGTCCATGTAGCAAATGTAGTCCAGGATGTAGCAAATACTCACCTCCTAGCACACAGGTGTTCAGTCTCCAGAGGCCTGGCCCTTCCAGAGAGAACAGGCCCACTCAGGAACACAGTACATTGTGAAGCTGCAGTTAACTCAGGAGTTTGTTCTAGTCCCGAAGACAATGTTTAGTCCCAAAGGCAGAGTCCATGCCACACAGTCTTTAGAGACCTGGTCCATCCAAAGGGCCAGGCCCACTCACAGGAACATAGTACATTGTAGTTAACTCAGTGGTTTGGTCCACTCCACAATGCAGAGTCCACTCCAGGATGCAGCAATTGCTCACCTCCCAGCACACAGGTGTTCAATCTTGAGGTCTAGTAATCCACAAACTTTCCAAGATGAGCTGGCAAGATGTATTTTTCTCAAGGGCTCAGTCCAAATGTCAAAAAAGTGAAACTTTTTTTGGAGAAGTACAAGGGCTAAGCCCTGCCACAAAATCAATGTAGTCCTTTTCTCAAATTAAAAAAGGAGAAAAAGTTACAGGAAGTAACCTAGCCAGTTAAACAGTTCCCTAGGAAAACTGAGTTACACCTGTAGCACATACTGTTTAAATCAGCCATTTTAAAAAGTCAGGCCTCAATTAAAAAGGAATGCCAGTTAACAAACTTGCTATATGGTTCAGCCAGTTTAGGAATCAGATTCCTTTTAAACCAAAAGCAGCAGTAACATTGACTGAGTCAGTCAACACAGTCAGTCCCCTAAACTGAGGAGACTCCAATTCTCCTGGTTATATTTATTTTAAACAATTACAAAGCAGTTTACAAAAAAAACAAACATTAACAGCTGTATACAAAAAAAACAGCAATTTTATAAAGGGAAAGGAGCAGCAAAGCCAGGCCCTGAAACCCTACTGTTCAACCAGTTTACAGGGAAAGGACAACAAACCTCAAATCCCAGTTTCAAATGTTACAAGACAGCAACAGTGACATTTGTACATAAAGACAATCCAATTACAGAAAGTGCATATAATACAGACCCAGCAAGCCCCTGTCCCTCCCACCTTCCAGCCACTAAGGCAGCCCACCCCTATGCACCTTCTGGCTCAGTCCACCTGACCTTTCAACCACCTCTAGGATAGCCCACCCCAGTACCCAACTGGGGTGACAGCATGGAGGATGGCTACCTGCCTTCTGTCTCTTGGTCTGCCCCCACGTACATTGGGCTCTCACCCACCCTGATGTGCCAGGTGGCACATGGACTGCCCTGACACCTTCTGACCACCTCTAGGTGAGCCCATCCTTTTCCCCCTAGGATGACAGCACACAGGACAGCCTCAAGTCTTCTGGTTCTTGGCCTGCCCCTACGCACCTTCTGGCTTTCGGCCACTAACACCTTCAGACCACCTCTAGGACAGCCCATCCAGATTACCCCTTCTCAGGATGACAGTGCTCCACCTTCTGACTCTCAGGGAGACTGGCATCAGGGTGGCCTACCCACCCTCTGGCTCTCGGTGACAGCTTTCACAATGACCCATGAGCCTCCCAGCTCACAGTAAGACCTGCCAAACCCAGTAATACACAAAAGTGCAGGTGATAGACCCAACAAGCAACATGATAGAGTTAGTCATCAAAAACAGAATCCTTTCTGGTACAGAGCCCAAATATAGAGTCTTCAAAATATAGAGACCATTCCCAGGAATGCAGAGTCCACTCCAGTTTACAAGGTGCATTGTCAGAAATGGAGTCCACTGCTAAAAACAGGGTCCACAACCAAGGGCAGAGTCCACTCTTGAGGCAGAAAATGCACACCACAGGTGTGCAGTCACCATGGAGTCCTGGCCCATCCTTGGAGAACCAGACTCAGTCACAGGAACATAACTGGTGCAGTTAACTCATAGGGCTTTGGTCCACTCCTGAAGGCAAGGTCTTCTCCCAAACTCCAGGATACAGCAAGTGCACACCTCCCAGCACATAGGTATGCAATCTTCAGAGGCCCAGTCCCAGGGCTAGGCCTCCCTACAGGAACAACTCATCTGGTAAGATGTATTTCTTCACAAGGGTTCAATCCAAACACCAAAAACAGTGAAGACAAAAAACTGGAGCCCAAGGACTGAGCCCTGCCATAAAAACATTTGTCCTTTTCTCAAAGAGAAAAAAAGAGTAACACAGGCTGCAGCCAGCCAGTGAACAACAATCCCCTAATGAGAACTGAGTTACACCTGAATCACATTTTACACATCAGGAAGTTAGAAATCAGACCTCACTAAAGGAATAGCAGTTAACAAGCTGGCCAAGTAATTCAGCCAGTTCAGGAATCAGGTTTCTCTTCCCCCCCGCCTCCAAAAAAAACAGAAACCAACTGCAACTGTAACACTGACTGTGGCACAGAGTCCATCCCTTATAACTAGGAGATTTAGTCTCCTCTGTTTATCAGTCAGCTAAGGCTTTCCTGATTGACTGAACCAGTCAACACAGCATCAGTTCCCTAAACTGAGGGGACTGCAAGTCTCCTGGTTATATTATTAAACAAATTACTAAACAGTTAACATTTACAGCTGTATTTAACAAGGGAGGGGAGCAGCAAAGCTAGGCCCCCAAACCCTACCGTTCAACCTGTTTACATGGAGAGGAGGACAGACCTCAAACCCAAGTTCCACATATAAAAGACAGTGACAATGACATTTATACACAAAAAGCTAATCCAGTTACATAAACAGCACATACAATACAGACCCAGCAAGCCATCTCTCACCTTCCAACCACTGAGGCAGCCCACCCCTACATACCTTCCAGCTCTTGGTCCACCCTATGTCCCTTCCAGTTCAGTCTGCCCTGACACCTTTCGACCACTGTTAGGGCAGCCCACCCTGGTACCCATCCAGGATGGCCTACCCACCTTCCAGCTTCACTAACCACCCTCAGCACCTCTCAACCACCTCTGGGGCAGCCAGTCCCAGTACCTGCCCAGGGTGACAGCACCGAGGACAGCTATCCATCTTCTGGCTCGGTCTGCCCCTACGTACCATTAGGCTCTCACACCCTGATGCACCATCCAGCCAGTGGGCCATCCTGGAACACCTTCCGGCCACCTCTAGGACAGCCCACCCCCTTTCTTGGGGGACAGCATGCAGGGTAGCCCACAAGCCTTCTGGATCTCAGCCTGCCCTACGTGCCTTCTGGCTCTCAGCTGCTCAGACCTTTCAACCACCTCTAGGACAGCCGTCCCAATCACCCCTTGGGACAACAGGGCTCAGAACAGCCTACCCACCATCCAGCTGTCAGGGTGAGCACTTTCAGGACAACCCATGAGCCTCCCAACTCACAGTAAGACCTACCAGACCCAGGGACACAAGACAGTGCAGGTGATAACCCAACAAACACCACAATACAGTTAGTTGCCAAAAAACAGTCCTTTCTGGTACACAGTCCAAATGTAGAGTCTTCAGAATACAGAGTCCATTCCCAGGAATGGAGTCCACTCCAGTTTGAGAGGTATTGTCCAAAATGGAGTCCACTCCAAACTGCAGAGTCCACTCCCAAAGGCAGCAAATGCATAGCACACAGGTGTTCAGTCTCCATGGAGTCCTGGCACATCCTTGGAGAGCCAGGGCCACTCACAGGAACAGTACATTTTAAAGGTGCAGTTAACTCAAGGGTTTTTGGTCCACTCCTGAAGGCTAGATCTTCCCCAAAACTCCAGGATACAGCAAGTGCTCACCTCCAGCACACACACATTCAATCTTCAGAGGCCCAGTCCCAGGGCTAGGCCTCCCTACAGGAACGGCTCCTCTGGTAAAATGTGTCTTTTACAAGGGCTCAGTCCCAACACCAATAAAAAGTGAAGACATAAAAAAAAACAGAAGAAAACTAGAGTCCAAGGGCTAAGCCCTACTACAAAGTTAACATTATCCTTCTCATACAAGAAAAAGGTTAACACAGACTGTAACCAGCCAGTGAAACAACAATCCCCTAATGAGAACTGAGTTTCACCTGAAACACATTATGCACATCAGGAGTTTAACAATCAGTCCTCACTAAAAGGAATGCCAGTTAACAAACTAGCTAAGTAATTCAGACAGTTCAGGAATCAGGTTTTTCCCCCTCCCAAAAAAAGGAAAGCAGAAACTAACAGTAACACACTGACTATAACACCAACCAGCATAGAGTCAGTCCCCTAAACTGAAGAGGCTCTGAATCTTCTGTTTATATCAGTCAGCCAGGGCTTTCCTGATCGGTCCAGGTTAACAACCCCAATCATTGACCTCGTAGTCAATGAGGTCAACCTGATTCCAATCACTACAGACCAAAACCCACAGGTCATTAGTTCAAAATTGAAACTTGAAAATAAATTAGCTTAATATATACATATGATGCACTTTACATCAGAATTGCAATATTCTGAACAATTTTACTGTAAATTTGTGCTCCTCACAATGCTCCGCATGAAGTTTATCTGTGTCTGCCTCATGTAAGTTCAAATACATATCGAGTTGTAAGGTACAACTAAGTACAGGTATCATTTTAGGGGAGTAATTTAGGGAAGTAAATTTACCTTTAAGATTATATGGCTGTAAAGCAGTGATAGGAACGGAGTCACTTTTCTCTGACTGACTAAGTGTACTGTTAGTTAAGTCAGACAGGTCAACACCATTCCATCTTACTCTTGAGGACTGATCAATCAGAGTGAGGTTTCTTCTATTTAGTTATGGCTATCCGAACTGGTGATGGATAGAGTTCTATCATCTGACAAGAGATAGGAATTTAATCACTGGCCTATGCACCTTAATCCATTTTTACATTTAAGGGTACTAAACATTGGACATATTTTTTCAGGTTGGCATCCAGAAGCCAATTTGTAAGATTCATCATGTTTTGATTGTGTTTTTATATATATTTGCTCATGAGGCATGGGTTTCATTGGCTAGCCAGCATATATTGCCTATGTACAAAGCCATGAATGCAACATACTCTGAGGAAAATGAGACAATGTGCAGAACTGGCATTTTTAAAAGTTATTTATGTTTCTCCACTCACTACCTTGCTTTCAAGAAATAATTCCATTTTTGTGATTGATACCAAAAAATTATGGTAATGCTAATTGTGGTTTACTGTAGTACATTGATTAGCATTTGTAGATCTTTTTAAAAAGCTGTCTTAATCCTGACTGTGGAAATATTCCCTATGCTTCAATGGGTACTTCCCTCCCCCCTTTAGGTTGGAATGGTTATACTCAAACGTTCATATCTTTGTGTTCCTTCATTAGATGTGGAGGTCACTTTTATTTGTCCTTAATTTCCCGTTAATTGAATGAGATGCTAGGCCATTTCGGAAGGCAGGTAAGAGTCAATCATATTGTTGTGTGTCAGGAATTGTGTGTAGGATTAAGATGGCAAATTGTCTTCCTTCAAGGAAATTTGTAAACCAGAGGAGAATTTTATAACAGCCTATGATCATAGTTATCATTACTGAGATTAGCTTTCAATTTCAGATTTATTAATTGAATTCCAAATTCCACCAGCTGCCATGGTGAGATTTAAACCCAAATTTCCTTGGCATTAACCTTGACGTCCAGATTATTAATCCAATGACACTGACACTGCACCACCATCATCCCCCACATTCTTCTTTTCTTTATTGATATCTAAAGTAATCAAATGAGCAGAATTATATATTGTACTCATTTGTCCAATATGTTACAATTGTGATCAATTTTCAAGGTTATCAATGTCTATATTATTCTTGTGTCATGAATGATTCTTAAACACAAAGGCATGTTTCCTTTCATTTGCAGTTCTTTCCTCTGAGTTAAAAAGAAATGACAAAAACGTTAAAATACCAACAGTGACTCAAGCAAATGGAATTCAGGGGTGTAAGACTAAAAATGTTCAGCAGTCACACAAAGAATTTACAGATGGTACACCTGAAACTCATGCTTTCAGGTAAGAGCAGAAATAAATAAATACTTTAAAATCCTTTCCTTCAATCTACTTTATTGACTGTAATTAGATTTCTAGGAGACAATCTAATATTGATGACCTTTAGTTTTACTCTTCCCCACAACTGGGAACATTCTTTTTGTGAGTACTCTATAAAACCTTGCAAGATTGAAAGAATGATATTAGGTTATTTATTTTGAAGAGAAAAGTTCATCAATTTGTTCACTTTACCAGGTAATTCTGGTATCATTTTTCTAAGTTTTTTTTAACACCTTCTCCCGTCCCTTATATCCTTTAACTAAAATAGCACACAGAATAACAACACTAACTGTGGTATTAAAAAAGTTTTATATAAGTTTAGCAAAATATCCCCAGTTTTGAATTTGATTCATGTATAAATTAACATTAATATGATTTTGTGTTTTTTTAATGAGTTTATTAACCTGTTTTCTAACGAAAGAATAATTCGTAGTGGTTTAGTTTTCTGCTGTCACAAAATTACATCTCATGTCTCCCCAGATTATTTCTTTGGCCCCATACTACCTCTTACCTACATACTTATACTTGGCAACATCATTCAAAAACATAGCATATATATAAACTAATGCTGATACCATCTCATTTGACCCCTCCACTATCTCTGAACTGTCTAATTGTTCATTAATAGTTATTATCAAATGAGCAAAAATATTCTTCAACTTTACATTATCTTCTGTCCCTGCCTTAAATTTGTTCCCTAAACACTGCTTCAGTCCCTCTCTCTGGCAAATGTCAAAGATTGAACCTAACTGCTCTCAACTGTGATGTCATATTTGATTCCAAGTTGAGTTTATGGTGTCACCTTCATGCCATCAGTAAGGCTCCTAGTCCCATGGCTGCAACATCATCTGACAATACCAGTTCTGAAGTAGAATCATACTGGACTCAAAATGTTAATTCTTTCTTTCTCCACAGATGCTGCTGGTCCTACTAAGATTGTCTTGCACTTTGTTTTTCATTTCAGATGTCCAGCATTCATAATATTTTGCTTTTGCACGATCATCTGACTCTGCTTTTGCCTGAGCTCAATCTTGCTGAAAACTTTATCCATCCATTCGTCACCTCTAAACTTGAACATTACATCACGCACACTTGGTTGGCCTCCATTTTCCACCTTGCATTATCTTGAGGTTATCTAAAAATCTGCTGCCTGTACTCGCTCACATCAAACCCTGTTTGTTCACAACCCTGCCCTTTTGTGAAGGGCAGGTCGTGCCTCACAAACCTTATTGAATTCTTTGAAAAGGTGACGAAGGAGGTTGATGAGGGGAAAGCGGTAGATGTGGTATATGTGGATTTTAGTAAGACGTTTGATAAGGTTCCCCATGGTAGGCTACTGCAGAAAATACGGAGATATGGCATTGAGGGTGAGTTGGAGGTTTGGATTAGGAATTGGCTGGATGGAAGAAGACAGAGGGTAGTAGTTGATGGCAAAGTTTCTTCATGGAGTGCCGTCACTAGCGGTGTTCCGCAAGGATCTGTTTTGGGACCATTGCTGTTTGTCATTTTTATAAATGACCTGGAAGAGGGGTTAGAAGGTTGGGTAAGCAAGTTTGCGGATGATACGAAAGATGGAGGAGTTGTTGACAGTGAGGAAGCATATGGCAGGTTACAGCAGGATATAGAGAAGCTGCAGAGCTGGGCAGAAAGGTGGCAGATGGAATACAATGTAGCTAAGTGCGAGGTGATTCACTTTGGGAAGAATAACAAAAAGATGGGGTACGGGGCTAATGGACGGATACTTGGTAGAGTGGATGAGCAGAGGGATCTTGGTGTCCATGTACACAGATCTCTGAAAGTTGCCACCCAGGTAAATAGTGCGGTGAGGAAGGCATATGGCGTACTGGCTCTTATTGGTAGAGGAATTGAGT
>NC_057713.1:127397678-127403511 GCF_004010195.1 Chiloscyllium plagiosum
AGGGGTAGGTTCTTCACTCAGTGAGTCGTAAGTTCATGGAATGCCCTGCCAGTAGCAGTGGTGGACTCTCCCTCTTTATGGGCATTTAAGCGGGCATTGGATAGGTATATGGAGGATAGTGGGTTAGTATAGGTTAGGTGGGCTTGGATCGGCGCAACATCGAGGGCCAAAGGGCCTGTACTGCGCTGTATTCTTCTATGTTCTATGTTCTATTGTTCATTACACTACGCTGACTGTCCTGCATTGGTTCCTGATTAAGCAAAACCTTGATTTTAAAATTCTTATCCTTTTGTTTTCAAATTCTTCTTTGATTCATCCCTCTGTATCCCTTTGTCCTCCTCTGTTCCAATAATAACTTACATTTACGTAATATCTTTAATGGAATAAAATGTTCCAAGGTGGTTCACAGTATTATAAAGCATAATTTAAGTGACACAGGCACTACTAAGGCAAATGGCCAAAAACTTGTTCAAAATGTTTAGTTTTAGAAGCATCTCAAAGGAAAAAGAAAAGTGTCATTGAGGTCAAGGAAGGAGCAGTCACAGTCATTAGCAGTTATATTGGATATAATTTGTGATCTTGATAAGAGCTGTGGAAATAATGAAATAAGCATGGAGTTTTTCAGTATGGTCACAGATGTGGGTGGGAACAACATCAAGGAATTATTTTGAGGAATTTAGGACACGGGTGCTAATGAAATGAAGGTCAGCTGACCCTGAACACACTCACATATTGTTGGAGTTGAGGACGGAATAATCAGAAAGAAGGGATTTAAGATGATAGTTTGCAATAGGAAAAAAAATCCAAACGTCATTTTTGCAAGTTAAATTAATAAAGAAATAGTGAGCAGTTATAGGCCAATGAAACTCGGATCTAATAGACTTCGTGTTGAACCATTGTCCAGAGTATAAATCTGCACCCTTGGATTTAATCAAGTGGAAATGAAAGCTGAATGAGGAGAATGGCTAAGATGGGAGAGAATACTAGTTTAATTTGGGACTAGGTGGTGCAGAATTATATTGTGCATCAAATCTATGGCTGCCAAAATGAGGCATTCCAGCAGTCACAGACTAGGTAGTTTTCACTGTATAGTTGTAGGCAAATTGGGGGAAGGTTTCTTTCTAAGGCCAGAAGAATGTAAAGTTAGAAGATGGATGTGGATGGAAAGTGTTTCTAGTAAGTGATCAGAGATGGCTTTATCTATGATTGATACATTGTGAGCAGTGAGGCAGAGTTATGAGGATGACTGTTAATATATGTTTACATTGAGGAACAGGTTTGGAGGACAAATAAGTCATGAACTCAGGGAAAACAGCATGATATATTGAGATGGAGGGTGAAATAACTGATGATGAGAATTTTGTCAGTGCAGAAGCTAAGAGATGGAAAGCAGCAAAGTATTCTTGGTAAGAAAACTTTTACCATACTTGCAAAGATGGGAGAGAACAAGAGAACTTTAAATTAAACATGAGAGGGACAGAACAATGTTACATGATATTGAGTGATGAGTACCAAATTGCCACCATGACATTATTGATGGGTAGGTAAGATGTAGCCAACTGGAGAGACATTTTTCGTCACATCTCAATCTTGTCACAAAGCTGCTCCCTTTTTTCTGAAAGGTGTTCCTTTTCTCAGGATACTGTGTCCTTGATT
Source organism: Chiloscyllium plagiosum (assembly GCF_004010195.1). Lineage (NCBI taxonomy): Eukaryota > Metazoa > Chordata > Chondrichthyes > Orectolobiformes > Hemiscylliidae > Chiloscyllium > Chiloscyllium plagiosum. Next base: position 127,399,335 of record NC_057713.1, read on the forward strand.
TTTCTCAGAGGGGTAATAAAACTCTCCCGGCTCCAAGGTGATTAGTTTGGTAGAGATGAAAAAGGATTTTGAGCAGCCATTTGTTTATATGTAAACAAATGAGATTTCAGGCCAAAGTGGTCATGTTTTACAAGTGACCTGTATAATGAAAGGGGAGTGGTCAGCTCTCTAGCTAAACAGTTAGGTCCAGAACTAGTTAGGAGTTCAGCTGTGTGGAAACAGGCTGCGAAACTCTCTCTATCCTTCTGCCCTTCTAACTTAAACCTGTAAGCATTTGTTCCATTCATATTTTTTTTAAGGGGGTTTGCTTATTGGGACTGTTGTGTATATTCGGAACAGCACAATTAAGTCTAGTTTGGGTATACTGAGTTCTCTAGGGGTTCTTTATTCTGTTCTTTGTGTTTCATTGTGTAATGTTGCGAATTAATTTTTGTTTGTTTTAAAACCTGGTAGTCAACCTAGCTAACTTACTCCAGGTAATTTTCACTGTACAGTTAAGCGAAACAAATTACAAAGTTATGGTCCAGGTTGTCTGCTTAAGAATAGGTCCGGCCTAGTCTATAACAGTCTGCATCATTATCAGACAGTTCAGGAGAAAGTGAGGACTGTAGATGCAGGAGATCAAAGTCAAGAGTGTGGTGCTGGAAAAGTACAGCAGGTCAGGCAGCAACCGAGAAGCAAGAGAATCAATATTTCAGGCAAAAGTCCTGATGAAACATCAAATCTCCTACTCCTTGGATGCTGCCTAACCTGCTGTTCTTTTCCAGCACCACACATCATGATAATGCAGTCGACCACAACAAATATATGGATGTGGTGTTAATCAAATGGACTGCTTTGACCTGGAAGTCATTCTGCTTCTTGACTGTTGTCTGAGTTGTGCTCATCCAGGCACTAAAATCCTGACTTGTTTCTTGCACAGCAAAAAAAAGGCATTAGAAAATCAAGAAATGAATTACACCATAAATTCTCAGCCTTTGATTTACTGTTCTAGCTGTAGCAGATAGAGTTTTTAATTTTCTTTCCTTATTTTTCTTTTCTCTTTCAAAATAGACAGAGGTTTGTATCTCTAAACCCTGTTTGTGAATTTGAATTTAAAATTTTATTTCTTATTTATTTCTAAGATCCTGCACCTAGATCCGTTGTATCTGATGTCTTGAAGCACTGTAATGCTGAACTTTTTATTTCTTTACTTTTCTAATTTATTCCTAAGATCCTGTATCTAGGTACTGTTGTACCTAAGATGGCATTGTAAGTGGTAACTTTGTAGACTTTTCACTGCACTCATGTGAGTACATGAGATGGTAAACCTAATTCTATTCTATTCTATATCCAACAACAAATTGTTTTGGTTTAAAACAAGTAGGGTTTGCTACTGCATTTAAAACTCAGAAGAATGGTTCATAATGCACACTTACATACATGCATCCAAGAAAGAAAAAGAGAAAGGAAAGGGATAGAATTTAGAAACTCTAAATTTCTTACAGTCAAAGATATCATGTAAATTTGAGGATCCAGTAAGTCAGTGTCCAGTTGAGGTTCTTTCAGTTGGCATTCAGTTTTGCGCAGATGTCCTTTTCACAGGAATTCAGATATAATCAAATTGCTGATTAGTAGTAAGCTGGGAATTGTTTCACTTCGTAGGCAAAACTCAAGTTTGTTTCCAGAAATCAGACTTCTGTAAGATGTTGAGGCCAGAGGCAGGCATTTAGCTAAGTCTGGAGCTGTTTACTGTTCTGGTGTTACAAGACTGATAATCAAAAGACACAGTTGTATAATTAAAGATGATTCAAACAAGGTAGAGATTTTAGCCACTTAAATAAAAACAAATAGTGTAATTTAGAAAATCTGAAACAGACACACTCTAGAATTCTGATGAAGAGCCAATAATGGATTTGAAATGTTCATTCTGTTTCTCTCTCCAGCATTCCTGTCTTTATTTCAGTCATGTGACTGGGCTTCAGGTTGAGCCATTCAGCTAACGGGGAGGATTTGATGTCCCATCACCAGAAACCATTGAGTTTTGTTGCAAGAAAGTAATATGCAATTAGTCAAGCAATGATGTGTATTGATGATCTTTTTATCTGCACAAGCTGAAGTAGACATCTCATCTACATGTTCTTGTGCTAGCTATGTAGCTGTTATTTATGCACTTCTTGAACTTCCCTGTTGCTGAACAGATGTTTTCTTATGCATATGATTGTAGATAATTTTAATCAACCTGTTCAGCGATATTTTGACCCACCTCTGGAACAGGTGGGCCTTGAACCCAGGCCTCCTGGCTCTAAGGTAGGGAGGGACACTAACACTGCACCTTAAGAACTCCTCTATATGATTATATAAGTAGTTTCTTCAGTTGCTCCCATCTTAAAATATCTGCACTTAACAGGGTCCTTCACTATTCAGGAGAAAGGAGTTTTCAGTGAGACAGGACAATAACATGCCATTAGAACAAAGAATAATACAGCACAGCTACAGGCCCTTCAGCCCTCCAAGCCTGCACTGACACATTTTGCCATTCCGTACTAAGACTGTCTTCACTTACAGGATCCATATCCCTCTATTCCCTTCCAATTCATGTATGCGTCCAGATGCTTCTTGAATATTGATATTATGTCTATGTAGTGACATGGGGTAAACCCTCCTGCTCAATTTAAACCAGCAACACAGAAAAGATTTATACTGTGCAGTAATCTGAAAATACAAGTGGCCAAGAACTATTTAAACTAAAAATTAACAACTTTATTTCTTCAAGTATAACAGAGAATAATTAACTAACGACTATTTACAAGTCCTTACTCTAACCTATCTTTTACCTTCCCTTCTATAATACTAGTCTGATAAAACTCCCAATTATCACTTACAAAACAACACTTCTTATCTCAAAACCAGGCAGCTTTAGTTTCTCCTCTGTATTTCGGTCTTTCTTTTCTCCTTGGGGATACTGCTTCACAGGTTACTGATCAATAAAGGTACTTTTAAGAGAGCTATATTTATGGGCAGTGTGAAGATGCTGTTGGATTGGCAGTTCTCCTCTCAACTGTTCAATTTCCCCCGGTCGTACATCCTCAAAGCGTCAGATTGTGTCATTGGCTTTTTTTAATAGATATTTTTATTAGAAATTTAACATTTTTACAAGTTTACAAAAATAAACAAAACTCTCAGATATAAACATTGATATACAATTAACTCAAATATACAATAGCCAAAATTTAACAAAAGACAAAAAAAAACGAAAAAGAAGAAAAAAACAAAACTCAACTATCTACTAATCTAACCTACAATAACCAGAGTGTATATTTAAGTCTCTTACATGCTCGGAATTTGTTAACATCAGATGTAATAAAACCCGTATTCGTGCGGGATTCCTCTTCCGAGGGGCCCGGACCAACCAGGTTTGTAATCTCAATTAAATAAAAGCCCTTGTTAGGATAGCCGAAATATCTGTATTTATGTAATTCAAGAAGGACTGCCATATTTTATAAAATAATTCGGTCTTTCAGTGCACCATATTTGTGAGGAAGTCAAGGGGAATACATTCCATAATTAATCTGTGCCAATTTGAAATCCAGGGGGGCCCTCAGCTACCCAGTTCACCAAAATATTTTTCCTTGCACAGAAAGAAAGAATAGAAAATAGTCTCTTCCCGTACTTGTCCAGGGAGGGAAAATTCAAAAAGCCCAAAAGGAGAGATACAGGGTCCACTTTAATTTCCGTTCCTAAAATTTCTGTCAGGGTACTTGCTACTTTAGTCCAATATCTACGGATCTTATGACAGGTCCATAGGCAATGTACAAGAGTGCCCACCTCTATTTTGCATTTAGGACACATTGGAGATGCTCCTGCCTTAAATTTTGCCAGTTGAACCGGTGCTATATGGGCCCTATGAAGTATCTTCAGCTGGATAGCCTGGGTTCTGTTACAAATAGTAATTCTTCTAGCATTTTCCCAAATACCATTCCACGTTTCTGTGGAGATTTCTAGTCCCAGATCCTGATCCCATGTTTTAAGCAGATTATCCATATCTCCCGATACTTCATCATGTAGCAAATGATAAATATTACTGACGGAAGATACCCCCACTGGTCGTAGGACACTACATTCTCTATCGGACTTATAAAGACTATCTAATAACGTAGTCTTCTTCTGGATATAATCTCGAATTTGGAAGTATCAA
>NC_057713.1:127407459-127426901 GCF_004010195.1 Chiloscyllium plagiosum
TAAAAGCTGTGGCAGCCACTGCTGGAGGAATGCTGTAAGCTGGCCTTCCTCCTCCCGTTCGGGAAGGCCCAGCAAACGAATATTTTTTCGACGACCTCGATTATCGAGGTCGTCAATGTAATTCTCTAAGGTCCGGACTCGCTGTTCGAGAGTCCGGACGTGATCCACGGCCGATTGAGCTGTAGTTTCGGAGGTCGCGGCCTTTAACTCTGCCCCTCCGACTCGGCACTTCATTTCTTGGATAGCTCAGTTGTGCTTCTGCAGCGCGGCCAAGAGTGAGTCCCATCGATTTCGGGACTCCTCGATGAAAGCGTCGATCTTCGCATCCAGCTTGGAGATCATCTCCACAAGGCTTGTTACTGTAGGTAAGTCCCCCGGGGCAGCTGTGGACGCCTCTGCTGCAGCTGGAGAGGTTGGGGGAGGGGTTCCTGCTTGTTGAGAGCTGCGGGCTCCCTTCCCTTTAGTCATTTTAATTAAAGATTCAATTGTTTAAGTTTAATATTAAACAAATAATTAAATTAAACAACTATTATAAATGATTTGGTGAGTGTGGTGGGGGTGGGTGACCCACTTTACCCAAGTCTTGTGAGGAGCACTGTAGACTCAGACTTGCTGGGTCGCCGCCATCTTGGATCCCCCCGTGTCATTGGCTTTTAAGATTGTCACTATACTAAATTCCAACTGGATTGGAGTCTGGTATTTTTCAGGGTATAATTTAAACTGATTGGCCGAATATTCAAATTTGTTTTTGTCTCCAGGCAACAAGCTAATCGAGTTGTTCGACCAAGTGTGACATTGTTACCTTATTGAGAACACTTGGTGCTGTGTCCGGTAGTTCTGCTGCGTTTAACTCAAAGTACACCCACATTTTCAAAATATCTACTTCCATCCCCACTTCTGGCAGCACATCTTTGGGTGCAAAACCTGCCTCACACATCTCTTTTAAACTTTCCCCCCCACACACACACACACCTTGAACCTATGTCCCCTGGTAATTGACACCTCCACCCTGAGTAAAAACCTTATATTTTCCACTCAATCCATGCCAATGACAATCTTATAAACCTCTATCAGGACTAATGTTTAGTGGTTTCTAAGGCTTCAGTCAGCATATAATATCCAGTGTTGTGCAGTGAAGTTTGTCATGATAAGCAGCAGGTTGGGAGCAATCCTGAGGATTTCAGTCTTCCATTATCAGTTAGCCTTCAATGTTTCACAAATTGTATATAAACTAAATTGCCCTAAAAATGCTTGATCATTCTGTGGGATAGTGTTTAGAGAGAGAGAGAGAGGCAATGCTTCATGCAGCTTATCTTGGGAGGCCGTTGAATTATAAAAGTGAGTAGAAATGTGAATGCCCCATAATACACTTACCAGCCTTGAAAAGTAAGGCTCTCCTTTGAAAAGCTGAAAGATAGAATGAAATGTTTCCGACAGAGATGTGTAGAATCATTGTTGGTTCCGTCCTTTCACTCATAAGGTGGGTGTAGGTGTGGATGAGCTATACAGGGTATGCCCTGCTACTATCCTGTTGCTTGTTGTCAATGTGCCCTTGGCCACAGTCAGCAACATGATGGTTCAAGGATTCCTGATGTCTGATGTGACAAGAATCAAGGGGTTGATTGCTTGTGAGAGAAAGGCAATGCTTGACCACTACAACTTGTTTCATCCTTGGGATATTTGAAGAGACTGCTTCAATCACAAATGGATATAACTTTAACAAGAATCTGGAACACATATTTAAAGAGAGTAAATACTCGGTTATTCCTGGAGATCTCAGCATTCCATATGAATGATCATTCTCTTCTCCAGCCAACTCCAGCATTTTCTCCTTGAGTGAGGACCACCATCCTGCCACCCTTTGTCCAGTCATGACACTTTTTTTCTACAATAAAACAAAAGGAGAGATTGAGTAGAATGGAAGTTAATATGAGAAGCCTTAATGGTAATACAGGGGTAGGAGAGGTATGTCCCTGTGAGTAAATAGGAAATGCAGAGTAAAGAATCAACAGAACTTCTTGTGCAACTAGCAAATTTATGTAATTCACACTCCCCATACTCCATAAAACCCAAAAGCTGCTGCAATCAGAAACAAAACCAGAAATTGCTGGAAAAGCTCAGCAGGTCTGGCAGTATCTGTGGAGAGAAATCAGAGTTAACATTTCTGGTCCATTGACATTTCCTCAGAACTGATGGTAGCCAGAAAAAAAGTGTTTTTTTATGCAGAAGAGATCCATGCTTGCTGGATACTGGGGAACTATATCATGTGTTCAAATTTCAGTCCTTTAAGATGTAAAATGATAATTTCTCTCTCATGGTCAGAAGTCTTTGAATTTCCAGGTGAAATTATGGTTGAGTGTTTGTCGGAGTGAATCTGTGCTGGTGAAAATAAAATAGTCCCTGGTGAATTCTCAGTCTGCGTTAGGCAGGGGTTTTTTTCTTCTGTGTGGAAGAATATTCCCTCCTGTCCTGATCGTCTCGAGACTGGCTTTTAACTTCCTTCAGGTTACCTTTGATCATGTGATTGCAAGTCAGCATTTCCCATTATCCATGATATAATGGGCTGGAGCCAGGATGATTTATACGCAATGCGAGAATGAGTTGAGAGTGTGGTGCTGGAAAAGCACAGCAGGTCAGGCAACATCTGAGGAGCAGGAGAATCGACGTTTCGGGCAAAAGCCCTTCATCAGGAATGAAGCAGCACGCTGACATGATGAAGGGCTCCTTGGATGCTGCCTAACCTGCTGTGCTTTTCCAGCACTACACTCTCAACTGTGATCTCCAGCATCTGAGGTCCTCACTTTCTCCTACACAGTGAGAGAATTGTTGGTGATTAATCAGCATTTCATTTATGATTAGCTCATTGGAAAACTTCATTTTTTTATTACTCAGTCCTTAGCAGATCTGGCAGTTATTGTCTGTTAAATTTCTTCAATTGAGTTGTTGAGTGTGTGTGTATGTGTCTGTGTGTGGGGGTTGGGGGCGAGGGAATGGTGACCTGAGCTGACGGGGTTGGGCAGCGGCGCAAGGAGGTGCAGGGCGGCCAGCGGGTGGGGAGGGGGTGGGGTTGGAGGGTCGGACAGCATTGGGGGTGGGGTGGGGCAGACAGGGTGGGAGAGCTCATGCGCAATGTGCTACTGCCTAGTTTTCTGAATGGGGACAGGACTTAGCAAGTGCTCGCTGTGTCAATACAATTGAACTGTTGAGGGGGAGAGGGAGGTTTCAGCAATGCGGAACGTCTCTTACACACAAGTGTGTGTGTCTGCTCAGAAACAAACCCTGAGATAGTGAGAGGGTGCAAGGCAGGCAGCGCAAGGAAAAAGGAAACTTCAGAAAACTCCAAGCCCCAGAGGAGAGGCTTTGAATCATTTATCCGAAGAATCAATTATCTGAATCAAACGCCCATCTCGTTCAGATCATCGAGGTTTCTCTGTATATGGCTTACAGAGCCACCATATAGAAGATCTTACCCAACACAACCTTACTGAAGGCCGTAAAAGAATGAGACCCCAGTTTCATCTGGATAAACTATTTGCACTTTTAAGCAGGCTTCCGGATATATTGGGCAAAACCTTTTGCCGTTGGACATCTTGCATGGCAACTGCCTACAAGTCACTGTGGCAGTAGTGAGGATACCAGCAGGCTTTACTCTGGAATCAAAAACCTGGGGTCAGAAGTTTTGCATGACTAATTAGAGGCAATCCTTGTGTTCAGTGGTGCCCTGGGAGCCACAAAGTCAGGCTCTGAGTGTCTCAAGGGGTGACACAGGCTACAAGTTGGTAGGAGAAGGGCTGTGTTTTTCAAGGTGGGATTGCGGGGAGAGAGGACCTAGAAATCAGCAGGAAAGACAATGGAAATGCTGTTTGCGGGATACACCCCACCATGTCCAGTTGATGCCTGGAACCCTTAACTGCTACTTCCACACTATATGGGTTTGGTATTTCTTTTATTATACATTGATCATTTTTATCTCTGTGGTGACAGTAGGTGATAAATTGTTCTGGATTCCCTATGAGGTGTTTGGAGTCTCCTCCTGAGCATTGCCTAATCGGTTGTGAACCAAAACTAAGGGTTCAGTTAGCTTTGAATTTAGAAACTGACCATTTACTTATTCTGTTGATAAGTCCACAATGACTTCACTTTTATTTCCTTGCACTTTGCACAAATATTGCTCAAAAGAGGGCATATTAGTTTCACTTTATTCCTGAGATTTTTTTTTTCTTCGTCAGTTTGCTGCATGTCCTCATAATGGAGGTTCAGGGCCTGGTGGTGAGAGAACAGTCAGAATTTAAACAGATGGGGATAATTAAAGAGACTAAGTTTCCGAAAACTTTTAGAAGGCCTTAAAAGTCACCTTGACCAATTGGCAAACTTTGCCAAGAATGAAATTACAAGCAAAGGTGAAATGAAGAAAACATGAAGCCAACTAGAATTTGAGGGGCACATAGCAAACTCCACTAAGGATCCACTTCACAACCTATCGAAATGATCTTTTTAAATACAGTTCAAATTAATTCCAAATGCCCATATAGATCAATTGTAAACAATAAACCTTTTTATTGTTAAAAATTACCTTGCAATTCTTCACCTATTTTTATGGAAACCATCTTGGAACTTTTTTAAACATTGCTGACATGAAAACGTTTGTTAATTTTGTTCTTCAAAGATAAACTTGACATTCAATAATTTTCTGTCTGCTTTAGATAATTAATCAAAATCTAAAATAAGTTCTGCTTTTATTTCATTCAGTTCGAAGACACATAATGGCCTCTGTTCTTCGCTATCAATTCCGTCTAATCAAAAATGTGAGTATTTTATGATCATTTAAAAATCAATTTAGTTAAGTGTGATGTGGTATAATTAACCTTTTATGTAACTTATCAAAAAGATTTCTAAATTTATAAATTTAATCATTCAGAATTTTTTGTATATATTGGTGCTTTTGATAAGTTTTTAATTGCAAGAGTCAATAACTGAACAATGTTTTATATGCATATTATTAGAATGGTGTTTTCATCATGCAGTAGCATATCTTGATTCTAATTTTGGTAAGTATGTTTTTTCAAAGCTTGTGATCCTTTAAGTAACAACATAACATTTTGGATACTTTACTTCATATAGAAATCTGTTAATATTCGAAGAAGTCTCAGAAGAACTTCAAAACATTGCAGCAGACAAAGTTTGATCAAGTGGGGGAAATAGAGTATCAGAGTAAAATTGCAGGGAACATAAAAACTGACTGTACAAGCTTCTATAAATATATGAATACAGAAAGATTAGTAAAGACAAATGTAGGTGCCTGACAGTAAGAAACTGAGGAAATTATAGTGGAGACAAAGGAATTGCAGAAGAATTCAATGCATATTTTGGTTCAAGTCTTTCCAAAAAGTGGGCACATAAATAACCTCCCAGAAATAGTGGTCAGCCAAGCGTCCAGGCAGAGGGTAGAATTGGAGGAAATCAGTATTATTTTTTAAAAAGTGCGACTGAAATTAATGGGGTTACAGACTGATAATTCACCAGAGTCTAATGATGTACATCCCAGAGTAATAAAAGAAGTGGCCTTGGAAATTTTTGAATAGATTGGTTGTATTCTTCTAAAATTCAGTAGACTCCGGAGCAGCTCCTACAAATTAACCTCACCATTTAAAAAGAGAACGAGAGAAAAAGAAAATTAGAATTACAGAACAGTTAGCCTACTGTCAGTAGTGGAGAAAATTTAGAATCTATAATAAAAAGACATGATAAATGAACACTTGGAATGTATTAATTGCATTGAACAAAGCCAGCATGAGTTTATGAAATGCAATCACACTTAACAAATCTGCTGAAAGCCTTTTGAGGATGCAATGTGTCAAATTGGTAAAGGAAAACCAGTGGATATGATATTTTGGACTTATGGAAAGCATTTGATAATGTCTCTCATAAAAGATTGGTGAGCAGAGGTTAAAGCACATAGGACATGGGGTCATATATTGGCATAGATTGAGAATTGGTTGACAGACAGGAAAGAGAGACTGGGACTAAATGTGTCTTTTTCCAGGTAGCAGGCAGTGAGTCTTGGGTTACCACAAGGATCTGTGTTTGGGTGCCAGCTATTCATGCTATGTATAGATATTATACATTGGGGAACCAAATTCAACTTTTCCAAGTTTGTAGATAACACAAAACTGGGGAAATTGAATTGCAAGGAGGATTCATGGTGATTTAGACAAGTTGAGTGAGTGGGCAGACACATGCAGATGCAGTAACATTTGGCTAAATGTGGTCATACACTTTGGTGTGTAAAACAGAAAGGCAGAATATTATTTAAATGCTGATATCTTGGAAAATGTGGATGTACAAGAGAATATGGATGTCCTTGTACATCAGTCAATGAAAGTAGACAGACAGATGCAGCAAGCAATTTGGAAGCAAATGGTACCCTGGCCTTCATTACAAGATTTGAGTTCAGAAATAAGGATGTCTTACTGCAGTTATACAGGGCATTAGTGGAGCTCCATCTGGAATATTACTTGCCTACCTGATGCAAGGTATACTTCCTATAGAGGGAGTGCTATATAGGCTGATACCAAGATGGCACAACTGTCTTGATTAGATTAGATTCTCTACAGTGTAGAAACATGCCCTTCGGCCCAACCAGTCCACACCAACCCTCCGAAGAGTAACCCACCCAGACCCATTTCCCTCTGACTAATGCACCTAACACTATGGACAATTTAGCATTGCCAATTCACCTAACTTGCACATCTTTTGGCTGTGGGAGGAAACCGGAGCACCCGGAAGAAACCCACGCAGACATGGGGAGAATGTGTAAACTCCACACAGTCAGTCACCCGAGGCTGAAATCAAACCTGGGACCCTGGTGCTGTGAGGCAGCAGTGCTAACCACTGAGCTACCGTGCCACCCCTCTTTTGAAGAGAAATTAGTTTGTCTGGGCCTGCATTCACTGAAGTTTGAGATGAGCCTAAGTGCAGAATGTTTCCTTCATTTAGGTGTCTAGAGCCGGGGGTCACAATTTCAGGATATATTGTAGCTATTTAGAAATGAGATGAGGAAAGATTTCTCCACCACAGATCGCTGTGGATGCCAAGTTACTGAATATATCAAGAAAGAGATAGATAAACTTTGATGTTAAAGGCATCCAGGGGTAGGGGGAGAAAGTGGGAATATGGCCATATTGAATAGCAGAGCAAACTTTAAGCTGAATGGGTGACTCCTGCTCTTAGTTTTTATTTTTATGTAACTTCATCTAAAGTAGAAAGTTTTCTCAGCTTTGGTGATAAAGGACAGCTGTTTGAAATGGGGAGAAAATACTTAGTTTTGATGTTTCTGGAAAAAAGTAACTGGAGAACATATTAGTCAGAATTCTTTCTTAGCTTCAGTTGTTTATAAAAGGTAAATCATAACATAAAGACAAATTGTGATTGCTTTTAATTATTGTATACATTTTCGATCATGAATGAAAAGTTAACCTATAATAATTACAACATATAATATGTAGTGAAGTGTGACTTCTATAAATACAAGGAAACTGGTCTTTAAGTGTCACATATATCTTGTGTAGAAAACACCTTAAGGGGTAAAACACACATTCTTTATCATATAGTCTGCTGTGTGAGGAATGCTTTTGGATGTTGCACCACTTAGTTTGATTTTTCACTCAATAATTTTGAGTTAGAGTTACAAATGCTAACCCTCCAGGATTGTCTTGGAGTCTCCAGGAATTAAACATTAATCTCTTTGACACTGCTATGAGCAAGCCAACACAAACAAAAACTGCAGATGCTGAAGATCTGAAACAAATACAGAAATTACTGGAGAACATAACATTCTGAAGGGTCACTGGACTTGAAACATTAACTCTGTTTTCTGTCCACAAGAAAAAATGATATTAAAGACAATTGTGTTTCTTCCAACTTTTATGTAGAGTATATAAAAGCCTATTCTGAGAGAAACACCAGGCATACTTGATAATGCCAACTAGCACAGAACTTCATTGTTGCTAAACAGTGAGCAACTCATGCTCTCACAACCAAAAGACAAATGAAAATTCTAAAGTCCTGAGACATCCTGTTGCAAACAGTGATGCACCCTTAGGAAGAGGCTTAGTGTGCTTCTCCATCTGGAAATATGACAGAATCTGGCATTTCAATGCAAAAGACACTACTAAAATGTTCATAATCACCTTCCATCAGAGGTGCCATGTGGGTGATCTTTCTTAACCTCTGTTTGATCCCTGCCATACTAATGCTGAACTACAGTTGACTCTGTATCAAGTTGTGATTTCAGTTGATGTTATTATTGGAGAGGTCAGATCCTAGACTAACATCTGGCTTGATAAATTTTTTTTTGGTTTTAACATGGTGGTCTTTCAGTGAAACACAAGCATGCGATCCTACAGATATTATGCAAAAGAAATGAAGATAAAATAAACCTAACTATTACATATAACACAAGTATAAAATTTTTCAAAGCCCACAGCAAACTACAATTTCATTAATCCCAACAGCATTCCTTTACACTGCTCAAACAACAGAGAGAGGATCACATGTAGGGTGTGACTCAGCTGTGGCTTCAATTCCCTGGTCTTGAGAATCTGATTACCTCTTCTTTGAATTTTCATACAATAGAGTTTAGACTTTCTAAACTTCAGATAACCCCTTCAAGGTTTTAATAAAACATTCCTGGTTTTAAAACTTTACAACTTAACCATTCTAAACCACCCATCTTTATTGGGAGCAAGTATTTTACATATCCAGCTTCAACCAAATCATCTGCGAAACTGCCAGATTAAGTCTCAAAAACATTTTTCCAAATGATGGGTTTTTTTTGCAATTGATTAGGAGAAACAACCAATTTCAGACCTAAACTGAAGGTGTAATGCACAACTGCTTACTTTGCTTCCTTGTAGAAACTCTCCCAATGAAAACACTGCACACCAGGAACTCTCTCATACTGATTTTAAAATGAATCACCTTAGCTAGGGAAATAATTACAAGTTAAATATTAAATCCCCTACAGACACAGAAAACCTACATACTACTAACTCAAAATCCAAACTCTAAAAGTAAATTATATTGAAATATATATAAATCCCAGCATATGTCACAACTATGTTGTGATATCGAGAGATGACAGAGGGCTGAGCACCATTGTGAGAAAAGGTGTTTCACTGGACTAACATATTATTGCACTGACAAGCCATCTCAACGTGCGATGAATGGAAATGTTGTCACGCACCATTTCTTTACCTACCCAATACTCAGTTTATGTTCCTTCAGGGACATTGGGTTCCAGACATTTGACATAGAAGGGTGGTTAGTGGAAAGTTGCTACCAACTGAGGAATTATTATTGAATGTCTCCATGCCAGCGTCTCTAACCCCTCTTGGTCATCACCCAAACTCAATGCTTTTATATAGATCTTGGCAATATCCAGCAGTATTCCCAGAAAAATGAATGCTTATTCAGACACCTCAAAGTGTTTTCAAGCCTATTAAGAATTTTTGAAATGCAGATAGTGTTGTAATATAGGAAATGTGACTGTCAGTGTGTGCAACACAAGCTCCTACATGATAATGACCAAATTATCAACTTTCATGATGTTAATTGAAGGTTATCCAAAATACTGAGGATAATTCCCCTACTGTTACTCAAAATAATACTGCAATATCCTTTATATCCGTCCCACTGACAGGGTAAACAGGGGATTTGTTTACATCTTATCTCAAAGATGGCAATGACAGAATATTCTCCAACTCTGCAAATCCAAGCCATTAAAAAGAAATCCAGAACTTCTGAGTTCTGTTCTGGGACAGAGGGATCCTCTGGGAGCCAAGCCAGGCATGACAGTGTGCGATGGACCAGTTTGTCTGGCATTCATTTATTCGCAAAATATTGTCCTTCTCACTTTAACAATTTGAAGTGGTGAAAAATGCACCAGTCTTTACAAAGTTTGAAAAACATGCTTATTGTTGATGTTTATAAATAGCTAAGTCTATCTACTCCTGAAATGTTAGTCTGAATTCAGGGTCATTCAAACAATATCAGTGTTCCCAGGTAAGAGCTTGTTAAATATAACTTCAAAGTCCAGTGACCCTTCTTCAGAACTGATTGTAGCTAGGAAAAGGTTGGAATATCTGCTGAAGATAGGGAGGGGAGGAGTAAACAATAAGTAGACATGGAGCACACAGAGAGAGAGAAAACAGCAATTGGGCAAAGGAATGGGTAAAGGCCAGCCTGGGAGAAAGTAATGGTGATGAAGACGGGAAAACTTTTGGAACAGAATTTCTGTTGGACAGATGCACAGAGCTTCTTCAAGGTGGGCAAACCTGGAAGAAATGATGGTTGTTCAGCAGATCATGAAGTTAGTTATTTGTAGTTTTTCTTACCCAGGATGTTCACTTTCTTTACATGTAGACTTAGCATTGGAGTTAAGCTGTGAGACTTTTAAAAAGTAGCAGTCTCAGGTTTAAAAATACATGCCTTGTTCTGCTGCTAATATTCTACAATGTCTGTTCTTTGCAGAATGATTAGTTTTTCTCTGGTTCTTGGAATAACACATGTATTATCTGAAACCATTTTTAGGGATGTGATGGCAATGTTCAGTGCATTCTATTGACCAAATAATGGCTTGGGAATAGGGTGATGGATGCACAATGGGAAAGTCATTGATAACCTGCCCCATCCCAGCTACAATTATCTCACAGGGAGATCTTATTTGATATTCCATCCTTGCATCTCCGACATGTGTAGCAGCATTTGTTTGTTGGATTCTTTTTTGTTGAGCTAATAAGAATGGTCATTTTTCCACTGGAATACCATCTGCATTTCAGAATCTTCCAGAAGTATTCTCAAATATAACTTAATCCTTTGTCTGTACAATTTGAAATTGTGAACATTATCATATTCTGAATGCAGGGCCACATTTAAAGTTAAGATCAAGAAATGTCTTCATTTGGCATGACAATTTCTTTAATTCTATTTCAGTGTTAGAAATGTATAAATGGATTCAATAATATTACTTTTAATAATTCTTACTTTTCCTTTTATGGGGCTGAATTTTACCTGGTTCCTGGGATCAAGCTGAGAGCGGCCGATAAAATGGTGAGGGAAGACAGATTTAGAGTGCCAGTCGTCCTACCAATGCCAATCCATCTTGTCAATGGTGGGCCAAGTGGTAGGCAGCACTCACTCCCAAAGGGCAACTGCACTAATTAAATGACCAGTCAAGGATTTCATTCCTTGCCACTGGTACTTGACCAGTGGTGGGTGGGTCTTTAACATTTGAGGAAATCACAAGTGTGTTTGAGGAAAGCACATGATGGTGTCCCTGAGGGGTTGGGGGCAATGGGTAGGTGAGCTAAGTGGCACTCATTGTCAGATACTCTTTGGTCCAGTTAGGGACCTGTGTAACAATGCTACTCCTGTGGCTAAAGTGCTGGCTGCCCTCACCAAACCCTTCATCTGCTGGCATTTGCTTTACTGGTATCTGCTATGGTCCAACTCATTTATCTTTATTTACATATTCATCAATATGCCTTTGTGCTCCAGGGCACTTCTTCTGGCAGTACTACTGAGTTGGCTGAACTGCAAACCCCTCAGCATCTCTTGGGGGTTTGGGATATTGCTTTAATTGGCTATCCTTCATAAAACATGGCCTCAGATCATGCTGCCAGCTATAGCAGAGTCACCTCCTGCTTACAGTGACCCATACTGCCCCAAAAAATCCCAGCATGTGTTTTCTTACAGTGCTACAACAAAATCCCTTTATTTGAATGGTAGGATCATGGCTATTATTTTGTGAAAATAGTAATTTGAACTGTGCTTAGTTTCTAGAAATCAAGACAGTACTGTATTTATTTTTCTTCAAGAATTCTGTGTTGTGATCTTCACTCATTTGCATTTTTTGGTGCAGTACACAGCTACCACAACCCTCTTCAGGGTGCATCAGCTTCGTTCATTCATCGGTTGACAGAAATAGCTGGTTTGGAATGCGATACCATTCGGCAAGAAAAAATACGCAAACTGAAGAAGAGATCAGACTGCTGAAGATATTTTAATTGTTTCACTATATATTTCAATGCTAAAGCAAAACCGTACTGAATGAGATATGACTAATGAGACTGACGTAACTAACCCAGTAGAAACAACTTAGTTTGCCAAACTGAGCTATCTGGTCAGGATTTTATATTTACCTGCACCTTAGAAAAGATAATAAATATATATTGATCTATTCACTGATGTGATAAAGTCTTCATTTTGGCATAGGTCAGTCGAGTCTATATCTACGTCCACTTCAAGTCATAAATTTAAGTTTTAACATTTCTTAAAAACTAAAATTAATTACACAAGTGTCTGGAATATAATTTATAAGTAGATTATAGAAAGGCACAACGTAGATCATAGCAACAGGAATCCAAGACTTTTTTTAAGGGATTATGAACAGATTATATCTTAAAATATATAAGTGCTACCTTGTGAAGAAGTATTGGGGTTAGGTTTTTGCTGGTATTATACTAAAAAGAATAAGTACAGAAGTGGGCTCTTTCCCCTTTCTCCAATTAATAAGATCATGGCTGAAGTTCTACATCAACTTCACTTTCCCATCCTACCCTCATATTGAATATAATTATTGACTGAGCATTCATATCTAGGATAAAGTATTCCAAAGATTTACAGCCCTCAGTGAAAAAATTTCTCCTCGTTTCCTTTATAGCTGGTTGACCTCTAAGACCACTAGTTCAATATTCTCAAGCAAGAGGATAGAGCTTTTCAGCACCGCCGAGCACTATAAGGATTTTATGTGTTACAATGAAACCACCTCTCATTTTTCTAAACTGTAGGGACTCTTGTCTCATGGGAAAACCCAGTCACCCCATGTATCAGTTTAGTGAACTTTTGCAACAACCTAAGACAAATGTATCATTCCTTAGATAAAGAGACCAAAGCTGTAAAAATATTCAATTTGTGGTCTGGTATTCTTGCAAGCAAGACATCTTGGTTACAAACGTTCAGCATATAATAATGATTTGTTGTCTGCATTGCCATTTTGGAATTCAATGCTCCAGTTAATGATGTCTGTTTAAAACACATTCAGCAAAAGGAAGGACACCACCATTGCTACACAAAAAGATTGTCAGTTACTTTAAGATTACTGTTTAATGTCTTATGGCTGTTGCTGCAGTTATAGAAGTGTTTAGCATTTTCTAAAGTTCTGTAAAATTGTTAAAGTGGTAAGGCACATGATACAGAACTCGATCCTGACATCAAGAAATCTGCCAAACCATATTGTGCATTCTTGCTGGATTACATGATAGGGAGAAAGAGCAGAGGCAGCACATCGCAGGACCATCTGCTGAAAGAGGGAGAAAGGGTAGAAGGGCTCTCAGCAGGAGACCATATCCAGAAACACTCTACAAGGAGCAGATCTGAGCCTCAGTGAGGAACATTAGACAGAAATTTTAATCAGATAGAAACATCCAAGGTGGGATGGCTTAAGAACACTATACCAACGTCCTAGCATGTTCCCCTCTCTGCTCTACATGGTAGGGACAATTTTGACTGGTGGATAGCCTACTAAGCCAATTAAAATGCGAAGTCTGACCAATGTTGTGAGACTGACTGGAAATTTCCATTCAGCCAGCAGCCCCATGCCCAGCTAAAGCTGAGTGATCGCTGTGGACATCTTAATTGTTAGTAGTGAGCGCATGGTAGTGGAAGGGGGGAGTGTTTTAACACAGCTGACCACAGACTTTCCAGTTCCCTCTTCACTCTAGCATTTGGCAACTGTGGCCAGTTTTCATTTAACCTGTTGTAAAATTCATTACATCTTCATCATAAGGAATTAATAAAAGAGAGAAGTTGCAGTTCCAGACTGTGAAATTAAGTGAGGAAATTTTAAAGGGTTATAATTATAAGGTTTGTTCTCTTTCTCAAATCTAATCAATTAGTATTTAAGTACAATTTGCTAATTATGTTAAGTTTATTTCAACCTTAGGAATAACAAGCTCAATTAGTTAATTCAGCAATTAGTTGGAATTACTTTAGCTAGCAGTGCCTCCTAGTTTTGCAGAATTTCAACTGATATACATACATGTGTCTTGTTCAGTGTACCAAGTAAGCAAACTGAGGTAGAAACTAATGAGTAAGTGCAATTCAGGACAGAGAGCAGCATTTTCCGGGCCTGCCCAGAGTTAACAGAAAGATAGGCGGGGAACATAAATAACAATTGGATCGCAGGCAAAAATTGAGTTTCCCAATGGCAGGTTAATGTTTTGCAATCAAGTTCTCAGAACTTTTCAGGCTGGCTGGGTTTCACAACTTTCATCATCAGGAGTCTATTTTGCACTCATTAACAATGATGAGTACTTATTAATATCCGGCTTGCTGTAATTATGTTTGCTTGCACAATTTTGATAAATAGAAGTTCACAAACTGAACTGTATATACAAGATGTGTACCTGGTTTCCTCCAAGCTCTGGTGAGTACCAATTTCCTCCGTTACTTGGCTCCTTCAGATGCCGAGGAGAAAGTGAGGTCTGCAGATGCTGGAGATCAAAGTTGAAACTTTATTGCTGGAACAGCACAGCAGGTCAGGCAGCATCCAGGGAACAGGAGATTCGACGTTTCGGGCACAGGCCCTTCTTCAGGAATGAGCAGAGAGTGTTCAGCAGGAGAAGATAAAATGAAGAAACTGGTGAAGTCCAAGTTCATCCCCTGCGGTTGGAGGGTTCCCAGTCGGAAGATAAGATGCTCCTCCTCCGACCGTCGGGTTGTTGTGGTTTGGCGGTGGATGAGTCCAATGACCTGCATATCCTCGGTGGAGTGGGAGGGGGAGTTGAAATGCTGTGCCACAGGTTGGTTGGGTTGGTTCGTCCGGGTGGCCCAGAGGTGCTCTCTGAATCGCTCCGCAAGTAGGCGGCCTGTCTCCCCAATATAGAGGAGGCCACACCGGCTGCAGCGGATGCAGTAGATGATGTGGGTGGAGGTGCAGGTGAATCTGTGGCGGATATGGAATTTTCCTTTGGGGCCTTGGAGAGAAGTGAGGGGGGAGGTGTGGGCGCAAGTGTTGCACCTCCTGCGGTTGCAAGGGAAGGTGCCGGGAGTGGAGGTTGGGTCGGTGGGGGGTGTGGATCTGACAAGGGAGTCGCGGAGGGAGTGGTCTCTACGGAAAGCTGATAGGGGAGTGGAGGGAAATATATCCTTGGTGCTGGGGTCTGTTTGGAGGTGGCGGAAGTGACGGCGGATGATGCGCTGTACATGGAGATTGGTGTGGTGGTTGGTGAGGACCAGTGGGGTTCTGTCCTGGTGGCGGTTGGAGGGGCGGGGCTCAAGGGCGGAGGGGCGGGAAGTGGAGGAGATGCGGTGGAGGGCACCGTCGACCACGTCGGGGGGTAAATTGCGGTCCTTGAAGAAGGAGGCCATCTGTGTTGTACGTATTTTGAACTGGTCCTCCTGGGAGCAGATGCGGCGGAGACGAAGGAATTGGGAGAATGGGATGGCGTTTTTACAGGGGGCAGGATGGGAGGAGGTGTAGTCTAGGTAGCTGTGGGAGTCGGTTGGTTTGTAGTAGATGTCCGTGTTGATTCGGTCGCCTGAGATAGAAACAGAAAGGTCTAGGAAGGGGAGGGAGGAGTCCGAGACTGTCCAGGTGAATTTGAGGTTGGGGTGGAAGGTGTTAGTGTAGTGGATGAACTGTTCAACCTCCTCGTGGGAGCACGAGGTAGCGCCGATACAGTCATCAATGTAGCGAAGGAAAAGATGGGGGGTGGGGCCAGTGTAGTTGCGGAAGATGGATTGTTCCACATACACTACGAAGAGGCAGGCTAGCTGGGGCCCATCCGGGTGCCCATGGCTACTCCTTTTGTTTGGAATGCCGGCCACTTGTTGCACAAAACTACGGTAGTGGTGAAGCCTTGATCAGCTCACATGCTATCTGGCTCCTTGTGGTTAAAGACTTCCGGTTGGGGATTAAGTCTCTCTGTGCCAATCAGCACATAAGACATCTCATTTCTTGTAATTAAACATTTACAGTGTAAGGGGTGAAGTCTCTCCAAGTTTAACATCTGTTGAGAAGTGATTCATATGGTGTCCTATTCTGAAGAAAGGTCACTGGACTGGAAATGCTAACTCTGTGTTCTTTCTACAGATACTGACAGACCTGCTGAGTTTTTCTCGCAATTTCTGTCCTTGTTTCTGATTTTCAGCACCCGCAGTTCTTTGTTTTTTTAATGCATTTGTGAGTTCACTGATGGCTCTTTTAAAAAAAAATACAGTTTGTCCAACTCATCATAGATCCAGACAGCCAAGATGCTATTGATCTTTCATTGTGTGATTTAATGCCCATATCCATGAATTCAGATTCAAGACACACTGGTTGAGGAGAAGAAAAGGGCAAGACATAGGCTTCTTTAGAACTCTATTTATTGCACTTTAACTCTAAACATTACTATACATGATCAGCTGAGATTTACTACGGTCGAGAGTGTGGTGCTGGAAAAGCATAGCAGGTCAGGCAGCATCCGTGGAGCAGGAAAATTAACGTTTCGGGCAAAGGCGAGCTTCAACGTTCCTGATGGAGGGCTTTTTCCTGAAACGTCGATTTTCCTGCTCCTTGGATACTACCTGACCTGCTGTGCTTTTCCAGCACCACACTCTCAATGCTAATCTCCAGCATCTGCAGTCCTCACTTTCGCCTGGATACTAGAGTCATAGAGATGTACAGCATGGAAACAGACCCTTTCGTCCAACCCATCCATGCCGACCAGAAATTCCAACCCAATATAGTCCTACCTTCCAGCACCCGACCCATATTCCTCCAAACCCTTCCTATTCATATACCCATCCAAATGCCTCTTAAGTGTTGCAGTTGTACCAGCCTCCACCACATCCTCTGGCAGCTCATTCCATACACGTACCACTCCTTATATAACAACCATTCCCGTGCCGCCTCCTTCCCATGCCCATCCACCCCACCACTTGTCATAAATATTTATTAACGTCTGTAGACATTCTCAAGAGATTAATCAGATTACATGTTTTCACAATATATACTCAACATCTTTTCCCAAATAGCTACCTCCCACACCCTACACATCTTTGACTTGATTCATTTGTATTGATAAATGTATCAGGACAGTCCATGACAAGGATTAGAAAAACTTGAGGTTCTTTTTCTCTGCTGGCTGCCATTAGGTCAGAGATTTAGTCTATCTGGTATAGTAAGAACCAAGGGTTTAGCTGAAAGTATTGGTACTTAGATGAATAGGCTGGTTCAATGAAGTGACAGTGGTTGCAATGAATGGGACCTTAGTTTGTATCTTAAAGATAATGATTGGTACTGTCCAGACAGTTGACCTGACAGTGCTAGTACTCTGACAGTATGCAGGTCCTTTATCCACACCTGTTGTCCATGTTCTACAGTAGGCAATGCCTGAGATGTGGTAATATTTATCATGGTTGCCAACTTACTATGGAGTTGGTGTTCCTTCTGGGAAGCAAGTTGAATTGTTTTCTTTTATTATTTGGTCATGGAATGTGGGTGTCACTTACTAAGCTTGCATTTATTGTCCATCGCTATTTGTCCCTTGAACTAACTGTCTCGTTAGGGCCATTTCAGAGGTCAGTTGAGTCAACCAAATTGTTGAAAATTTGGAGTAACATGTCGTCTTAGACCAGGTGAGGACGACAGATTTCCTTCCTTAAAATACATGATGACAACGGTTAGGCCAGTTTTTTTTTAAAGCTCCAGATTTTTATTGAATTCAAATTTCACCATCTGCCATGGTGGAATGTAATCCATGTCCCAGGCCAATAGTCTGGATCTCTGGATTTCTAGTAAATGATATTTCTATTCTGCCATCACCTCTGTTATTTTTGACCCTTGGAAGCAGGTTGCTTGGTAATAATGGAAGTTGTTTTTAATCTGCACTCCCATCTGATGGGGATAGACCTGAGGAGAGCACAGTAGCATGAATAACAAGCAAAGCAATAAGAAAAATCTGGATTTCACCTCAGATTTTTCACTGTTTAAATTGCTTTTTGTGCATCTCCATTGGACTGACGCAAACTTAGTAACCTGTGGAAAGCCCATTTTCTTTGCAAATATTTTGACCATTCCATAACTAAACTGTGGGACATTGTTTGAAATAACATCTGGAATACCATGGGTGGTGAATATCTCCTGTAGGGTTCTCACAACAATGCCATTGCTGTGGTCATTGATTACTACTCAAGATGGTTTGACGTTTAAAAAACTGATATCAACTTGGATGAGATAAATATCTCACATATGAAATGGGGAATGCTCCAATAGGAGCAAGAAAGTTTTTAAGAATGAGATATTCCTGTCATTACCACTGTCTACAGCACGTGCATTACAATTAACAAGTTTCCCTCAATACTCAAGAGAGGCAGTGGCATAGTGGTAGGATCGAGAAACTTGCTAATATTCTGGGGGCCTGGACTCCAATGCAGCAATGGCAAATATGGACACTGGAAGTGTCCACTGATTTCCTATATATTGTCACAAAGCTGGTCCCTTTTTTTTTTAAATGCTCTTTCTTTTCTCAAGGATACTGTGTCCGTGTTTTTTTTCCAGAGGGGTAATAAAATGCTCCCGGTGCCAATTAGACTGGTTTGGTACAGAGATTAAAATGGTATTGAGAGGTTTTTTTGTTTATAAGACCATAAAACCATAAGAAATAGGAGTGGATGTAAAGCCATTCGGCTCATCGAGTCCACTCCACCATTCAATCATGGCTGATGGGCATTTCGGCGCCACTTACCCACACTCTCCCCATATCCCTTAATTCCTTGTGACATCAAGAATTTATCAATCTCTGACTTGAAAACATTTAACGTCCCAACCTCCACTGCGCTCTGTGGCAATGAATTCCACAAGCCCACCACTCTGGCTGAAGAAATGTCTTCTTATTTCTGTTCTAAATTGACCCCCTCTAATTCTAAGGCTGTACCCACGGGTCCTAGTATCCCTGCCTGATGGAAACAAATTCCAAGCGTCCACACTTTCTAAGCTATGCATTATCTTGTAAGTTTCTATTAAATCTACCCTCAACCTTCTAAACTCTAATGAATACAATCCCAGGATCCTCAGCCAATCATCATATGTTAGGCTTATCATTCCAGGGATCATCCGTGTGAATCTCCACTGGACATTCACCTGCGACCCCCTGCGGCCGTTCCCCTCAAGAACAAGTATACCGTTTTGGATACTTGTGGGGGGGGATGACTTACCAGGGGTAAGTAACGGGGCCCAGGCCTCTGGCACTGAGCCTGTCCCCGTTACTCAGAAGGGAAGGGTGGAGAAGAGCAGAGCAATAGTAATTGGGGACTCGATAGTTCGGGGCACAGATAGGCGGTTTTGTGGGAACGAGAGAGACTCACGTTTGGTATGTTGCCTCCCAGGTGCAAAGGTA
>NC_057713.1:127430031-127459627 GCF_004010195.1 Chiloscyllium plagiosum
ATGTTGCCTGGTGTGGAAGGAAGATCGTATGAGGAAAGATTGAGACACTTGGGGCTGTTTTCATTAGAGCAAAGAAGGTTTAGGGGTGACTTGATTGAGGTGTACAAGATGATTAGGGGGTTAGATAGGGTTGACAGTGTGAACCTTTTTCCACGTATGGAGTCAGCTGTTACAAGGGGGCATAGCTTTAAATTAAGGGGGGGGGTAGGTATAGGACAGATGTTCGGGGTAGTTTCTTTACTCAGCGAGTCGTGAGTTCATGGAATGCCCTGCCAGTAGCAGTGGTGGACTCTCCCTCTTTATGGGCATTTAAGCGGGCATTGGATAGACATATGGAGGATAGTGGGCTAGTGTAGGTGAGGTGGGCTTGGATCGGCGCAACATCGAGGGCCGAAGGGCCTGTACTGCGCTGTATTCTTCTATGTTCTACATGCTCCAGTGCTAGTATGTCCTTCCTGAGGTATGGGGCCCAAAGCTGGACACAGTATTCCAAATGGGGCCTAACCAGAGCTTTATAAAGTCTCAGTAGCACATTGCTGCTTTTATATTCCAACCCTCTTGAGATAAATAACAACATTACATTTTCTTTTAACCACAGACTCAACCTGCAAGTCAGCCTTTAGAGAATCCTGGACTAGCACTCTCAGATCCCTTTGTACTTTATGAATTTTCTTACCATTTAGAGAATAGTCTATGCCTGTATTTCCAAAGTGAAAGACCTTGCATGTGCTCACATTGAATTTCATTAACCATTTCCTGGATCACTCTCCTAAACTGTCTAGATCTTTTTGCAGCCTCTCCACCTCCTCAGAACTACCTGCCTGTCTGCTTAACTTCGTATCATCAGCGAACTTTGCCAGAATGCCCTCAGTCCCTTCATCCAGATCATTAAAATATAAAGTGAACAGCTGCGGCTCGAAAACTGAACCCAGCGAGACACCACTTATCACTAGCTGCCATTCCAAAAAAGAACCTTTTATCCCAACTCTCTGCCTTCTGTCAGACAGCAAGTCCTCAATCATGCCAGTAGTCCACCTTGAACACCATGTGCCCTCACCTTACTCAGCAGCCTCCCGTGAGGAACCTTATCAAAGATGTTTTGGAAATCTAGGTAGATAACATCTACTGGGTTTTCCTGGTCTAACCTACTTGTTACCTCTTCAAAGAATATTAACAAGTTTGTCAGGCACGGCCTCCCCTTACTAAAGCCATGCTGACTTGTTCTAATCCAACCCTGCACTTGCAAGAATTTAGACATCTCATCCTTAACAATGGATTCTTGAATTTTACCTACAACCAAGGTTAGGCTAATCGGCCTATAATTTTCCATCTTTTGTTTTGATCTTTTCTTGAACAAGGGGGTTACAACAGTGATTTTCCAATCATCTAGGACCTTCCCTGACTCCAGTGATTTTTGAAAGATTACAATCAACGCCTCCGTTATTTCCTCAGAACTCTAGGATGTAGCCCATCCGGGCCAGGAGATTTATCAATTTTTAGACCTTTTTACTTTTCTAGCACTTTCTCTTTTGTAATGGCTACCGTACTCAACTCTACTCTTTGAGGAGAAGGTGAGGTCTGCAGATGCTGGAGATCAGAGCTGAAAATGTGTTGCTGGAAAAGCGCAGCAGGTCAGGCAGCATCCAGGGAATAGGAGAATCGACGTTTCGGGCATAAGCCCTTCCTGAAGAAGGGCTGCTGCCCTTTTCCAGGAACACATTTTCAGCTCAACTCTCCTGAATTGTTGGGATATTACTCATGACTGACACAAAGTATTTATTAAGTTCTTCAGCTAGTTTCTTATCTACCATCACTAGCCTCAGCATCAATTTGGAGCAGCCCAATTTCTACTGCCTCTCGTTTTTTTCTTAAGTATTGAAAGAAACTTTTACTATCATTTCTAATATTACTGGCTAGCTTACCTTCATATTTGATCCTATCCTTCCTTATCCTGTCTTTGTTATCCTGTATTTATTTTTGTAGTCTTCCCAATTTTCTGATTTCCCAGTGCTCTTGACCGCTTTATAGGCTCTGTCTTTTTCTATGATACATTTCCTGACTTCCTTTGTCAACCATGGTGTCTAATCCTCCTCCACTCCCACCCTTTCTATTCTTTCTATTCTTTGGAATGAGCCTCTGTACTGTGTCCTCAATTACACCCAGAAACTCCTGCCATTGTTGCTTTACTGTCTTCCCAGCCTGGCTCTGCTTTCAGACAATTTTCATCAGTTCCTCTCTCATGCCCCTTTAATTACCTTTATTTAACTGTGACACCATTACATCCAATTTTGCCTTCTTCTTTCAAATTGCAGACTGACCTCTACCATATTTTGATCACTGCCTCTTTAAGTGTTCCCTTACTTTAAGATCTTTTATAAAGTCTGGCTCATTACATGGCACTAAGTCCAGAATAGCCTGTTCCCTTGTCAGCTCCATCACAAGCTGTTTCAAAAAGCCATCCTGTAAGTGACTTTTGAGATTTGTAGATCAGGCTGAGGGTCTGTATATGTTTGCTCGTTGAGCTGGAAGGTTTATTTTCAGATGTTTCGTCACCATACGAGATCACATCTTCAGTGATCCTCCAGACGAAGCACTGCTGACGATTCCTGTTTTCTGTTTATATGTTTGGTGATGGCCGGTGATGTCATTTCCTGTGGTGATGTCATTTCCTGTTCTTTTTCTCAGGGGGTGGTAAATGGGGTCCAAGTCAATGTGTTAGTTTCTATCAACAAACACATTGACTTGGATCCCATTTTACCACCCCCTGAGAAAAAGAATAGGAAATGACATCACCGACCATTACCAAACATATAAACAGAAAGCAGGAATCATCAGCAGTGCTTCATCTGGAGGCTCACTAAAGATGTTACCTGGTATGGTGACAAAATGTCTGAAAATGAACCTTCCAATTCAGCGAGCAAACTTACATCCAGAAGCCATTCTGTAAGCATTCCATGAATTCCCTTTCTTTGGATTCATCAACATTATTCACCCAGTCCATTTGCATATTGAAGTCCCCCATGATCACTGTGACCGTGCCTTTCTGACATGCCCTATTTCCTGGTACATCTTGCACCCCTGGTCCTGACCACTGTTAGGAGCTCTGTACATAACTCCCATTATGATTTTTTTTTTACCTTTGCGGTTCCTCAACTCCACCCACACAGACTTCACATCATCTGATCCTATGTCATTCAGGGCCACAGATTTAATTTCATTCTTAACAAGGCAACTCCAACCCCTATGCCCACCTCCCTGTCTTTTCAATAAGTTGTAAATCCTTGGCTGTTTAACTGCCAGTCCTGAACCCCCTGCAACCACGAATCTGTGATGCCTACCACGTCATAATCATTCATGATAATTTGTGCCATTAATTCATCTACTTTGCAACAAATACTACGAGTATTCAGGTAAAACACCTTCATGCTAATTTTCTTATCCTCATGATATCCATTACCTCTGACTATATATCCTAAGCCTTCCTTTTTGCTTCATTCCTAGACTGCCTCAAACTTAAACCCTACGCACATGCCAATGTGTTGCCTATCTTTCTATTTGACTCCATACTCGCTGTTGCTTTGCCTTTCCCTTCCCCTTGACTCACAAGTTTAAAGTCCTAGTGACCACCTTATTTATCTTTTTTGCCAGAACACTGGTTCAGATAGGTTCAGGTGGAGACCGTCCTATCAGTACAGATTGCCCCGGTTCCAAAACTGATGCCAATGTCCCATGAAATGGAATCCCTTTTTCCCACACCAATCTCTTGGCCACATGTTTACTTCCCTACTTTTCTTATCCCTATGCCAATTAACATATGGCGTGGGCAGTAATCTAGAGATTATGACCCTCAAGGACCTGTTCTTCAATTTCCTTCCTCGTGCTTGATACTCCTCAAACAGGTCCTCCTTCCCTTGCCTATGTTGTTTGTGCCAACATATGTAAACAGATGCGACCTCAGACCAAAGTGGTTATGTTTTAGAAGTCATCTGTATAATAAAAGGGGACTGGTTTGCTCTCTAGCAGTTCAGTTCAATCCAGAACTAGTTGGGAGTTCACCAGTGAGCTCTATGAAAACAGGCTCTCTCTCTCCTTCTGCCCTTCTAATTTCAACCTGTAAGCATTTGTTCCATTTATACTGTTTTTCAAGAGGGTTTGCTTATTGGGACTGTTTTGTATATTCAGGACAACATAATTAAGTCTAGTTTGGATACACTGAGTTCTGTAGGGTTTCTTTATTCTGTTCTTTGTGTTTCATTGTGTAATCTTGTGAATAAGTTTTTGTCTGTTTTAAAACCTGTTGGTCAACCTAGCCACCTAAAGGTAACCTTAGTGAGAAAGTATTGCGAACACGTGGAAGAGCAGAGAGTTAAAATGGCAAGTTTAGCAGCTGAAGCGGCTGATATATCATGAGTTGGTCCATAAAACACTGGCTTCCAGAATCAATTGCAGTCCATGAGTGATAGTAACTGGGACAAAGAGAAATCCTCACGTGGAAAGGGAAAAGTAGGTCTCAATGAAGATCATATGGGTAACTTACCACAGGATAAAAAAAACCCTTGAGGGGTACAAAGAAGTTACAGTGTTTTCATTGTAATAAAGTGGGCCACACAAATTACAGTGTTGGGCTAGGAGAAAGCCAGAGAGAACCTGACAAGCCTAGGTGTTTTGGTGGTTTAGTAACAAAAAGCACAAGGGAAGTTAGACAATTGCCTCAGAATATTCAAGATGATCAGAGGTTGATTAAGGAGGAAGTGCCAGATCTGCTTAAAAAATATGCATGCAAGGGTAAAGTTTATTCACATAGACCAGGAGTAGCAGGTAAAGAGGTCACAGTATTAAGGGACACAGAATCTTCTAAGTCTGTAATGCTGAAGAATGAGGAGATACATACTCTTGAGAATCTATTGCCAGAAAAGGTACTGGTAACAAGAATTCATGGTGAGACAAAAAGTGCTCAAATATGTAAAGTGATGCTTATAGAGTCCAGAGAAGAGTGGAAAATGTGTGGTAGGAGTACTGGACAAACTCTCAGCTCCAGGAAAAAAATTGTCCTTGCAAATGATATAGCTGATTCACTGGTAGGCATGCTGCCTACTCTAGTTGAAAGCCAGTGGAGACACAGGCAACTGAAGAAGTGGAGGATGTTTATCCAGGAATTTTCCCAGATTGTGTGATCACAAGATCACAGAGGCACAAGTTGAAGCAGGAGAGTTCAAAAGATAAGGAAGCTGACATGGCTTTATCCAAGATTTTTTAAAAAATCAGATAAGGGGGCAGAGAAGGAGCAAATAGGTAAACATACATGTATCAATCAGCTCTGCTAAGCTGATTGAATTACAGCAGAAAGATGAGAACTTAAAACAGTTGTATCAAAAGATATTGACAGAGAGTGAATGCATCCCTGTGTGTTATTACTTAACAAATGATGTCTTAATGAGAAAAAGGATACCATCACACATTCAAGCAGATGAGAAATGGGCAGAGATTCATCAAATTGTATTGCCAGTAGGGCATAGAAAAGAGCTGCTGTGAGTGGCGCATGAGCTAGCACCTGGAGGTCATTTTAAGGGTGTGGAAAACACAGGCTAAAATATAAAGACACTTTTACTGGCCTGGACTACACAAGGATATAGTTGAATTTTGCCAAACATGTCATCTAATCAGAAAACCACAGGCAGTAATAAAACATGCACCTTTAATACCAATTCCAGCATTTGAGGAACCTTTCACAAGAGTCTTTATTGATTGCATAGGTCCCCTACTTCAAACAAAAAGTGGAAATAAGTATTTATTCATAATAATAGATATGTCAACTAGATTTCCAGAGGCAACACCATTATGCAACATTACACCTAAAAGGGTAGTAGAAGAATTACTTATTTTTTTTTACTAGATAGGACTACCACCAGAGATCCAGTCAGATCAAGGATCTAACTTCACATCCAAGGAGGTTATGTGAATTAGCCACCCCGGATTACACGAAGCCTTTCAAGGTGGCTTTTGATACCAGTGATGTGGGTGTCAGTACAGTGCAGTGCTCCTACAGAAGGATGACGAGGGAATAGAAAGACCCATCGGGTATTTTTGCAAGCAGTTGAACATTCATCAACAAAAATATTCAACGGTGGAGAAAGAGACTTTGAGCTTGGTGTTAGCATTACTACATTTCAGTGTTTATATTACCAGCAATGCATCGGAGACAATCCTATTACACTGATCATAACCCATTGACATTTGTGGAAAAGTTTAAGGACAAAAATGCCAGACTGTTTAGATGAAGCTTGTTGTTGTAGCCATTCAATTTGACAATTGTACATGTGGCAAATCGTGAAAACGTGGTTACCAAAGTGTTATCAAGATTTGAATGAGATATGGAGGAATTTGGTGGCAGGTGTGCCATGGCCTGAATATGCATGTGGTTATGCATGTTTATAATTACCATAGTATATATGTGTGTTTATACTACTAACCAGGTTTTGAAGGGTTTTAATAATGAAGCCATCTTTTGGTATTGATGGTTCTTTTTTTCTTAAGGGGGAATTTGTCACAAAGTTGGTCTTTTTTTTCTAAAAGCTGTTCCTTTTCTCAAGGATACGGTGTCCTTGGTTTTTTTTCCAGCGGGGTAATAAAATGCTCCCGGTGTCAATTAGACTGGTTTGGTACAGAGATTAAAAGGTATTAAGGGGCCTTTTTGTTTACATGTAAACAGATGAAACTTTCGGCCAAAGTGGTTGTGTTTTAGAAGTGACTTGTATAATGAAAGGGGAGCTGTCAGCTCTCTAGCAGTTCAATTCAGTCCAGAACTAATTGGAAGTTCAACAGTGAGCTATGTGAAAACAGGCTCTGTCTGTCTCTCTCTCTCTCTCTCCTTCTGCCCTTCTAACTTCAACCTGTAAGTATTTGTTCCATTTGAACTGTTTTTCAAGAGGGTATGCTTATTGAGACTGTTGTGTATATTCAGAACAGCATAATAGATGGATAGATGGACCTCTGTAGGGGTGCTTTATTCTGTTCTTGTGTTTCGTTGTGTAATCTTAGTGAATACATTTTGTCTGTTTTAAAACCTGGTAGTCAACCTAGCTACCTCATTCTGGGTAATTTTCACTGTACACTTACCAAAACAAGTTGCAAAGTTATGGTCTGGACTGCCTGCTTAAGAACGTTTTGAATGGTCTGGCCTAGTCCATAACAACTGCAGAAGGAGCATTCCATTGAGAGTACTCTCTGCCATTTTAAACCTTATCGACATGAATTTGGAAAGGCAAGGACTGATTAGAGATAGTCAACAGGACTTTGTGCATGAGAAATAGAGACTCACTAACTTGATTGTCACTTCTTCAAAAGAAAACTCAAAAGAACATTGATGAAGGCAAGCAGTAGATGTTGTCCATATGGATTTCAGTAACATGTTCCACATGGTTCCGCATGACATACTTGGAGATATGAATGAGATTGTCAGAAAGATATCTGATCTCTGCATCAGAAGCGGTCTCTTTTCTCTAGCAGTACAAAGCACCTTAAGCTTGATGATAACCAGTTTGTTCCTCTTGCCAGTTTTTATAAGCTGTGGCTCTTAAACAATAAGTCAGAAACTTTAGAAGTATGAAACAGATACCCTGTAACTTCTACAAACAATTTTAAAAATCTGGAGAAAGAGAATCAAAAACCAGCAGAACCTGACAAGCCGATGAACAGGGACCATTGAATTGCCTCCTTTTTTCTTTAATGTCAAGTTGTTTGTGTATGTACATTTAGTTCATAATTATTTACATTCATCTAGAGTCTATTCATTTGTCACAAATAGTAATTAAGAACAGAAACCTGGTCCAGGTTTTTTTGCCAAGCTGGGTATGAAAAACAGGTGAACTGGGGAATTCAGAGAACTTTAATAAATCTTTAACTTTTTGAGGACTCCAGGATTAGTAGGGTTTGATTTCCAGCTCATTACCCAAGTGAGGTATAATAATTGTAGAGTGACAATTCCCAAGCAATTTTAGGGTTAACTCAGCATCTTTCAAAAATTTAAACTCTCATTAGTTTAAAGCTTGATTTAAAGTCTACCTATTTATGTTACCACTAGTCTCAACTGGTTTAAATGGAGTTTCAGCCTAAAAAGTGCCTATGCCACAGTCATGGCCACCTTCAGTGTGACTACCAGCAAATGGCCTCCAAAGCAATTGAAGTTAATCTTTCCTGGCCACAATATCACAAAGACTTCACTGTCAATACATAAATGCAGTCCAAAAAGGTACTAAACTTCTAATAGCTGTAAGTAGTTGTGTTTTCCTGTATACTAATGCCATTGAGTAAAGTTTTCTCTGTTCTTGCCTTTGTGGACAGTTGATTCAGTCAATTTCAGAGCTACAGTAGCACCAAGCTTCCTCATCCACCTTGCTTTCAAAGCTACAGCTGGTGCTCCTCTCTCTCTTTCTCACTGAAAGTTACCCCAAACTGTTGGTGCTGTACCAACTGCTACTTCTAATATTTAGAAACAAGCTTAAATTTTTAAACCTCCTGACCTACCCTTATCTACCTGTAGAATTACTTCTACAAGTACATAGAATGCAAATTTGAAATAAACATATATTTAGAATTTATAATTGCCTCAACAAGATAACTGAATTAAACAAGTGGGTGAGCTCCCATCTTAATTCCTGCTCGCCTCCCCCAAAATGGACGATTGGTGTCATGAGGTCAGGATTCTGATCCAACATCGTGACTTTAGAAAATTACTGGAAAGGTCAGAGCTGGAGTGTTGTATTGAATTCTCACCACTACAATTTAGAAGGAATGTCAAGGCTTCAGAGGATAAAAAGGAGATTTACTAAAATGGTACTAAAAATAAAGACCTTCAGACATGAGAAAAGGGACAGCTAGAATTGTTCTTATGACAGAGATTGCAGTATTTAAATCATGAAGAATTTTGATAAGACTAAAGAAGAAGAAATTTCACTGGTTGAAGAATCAGTAACCATATTTAAGCTCATAGGCAGTGGAAGCAGATTCAATGATCTCTTTCTAAAGGGAAATGGATAGTAGAAAGTTGTGATTTTTAGGCCAGCAGGAATATTTACTGTATTATGAGAAACTGAAGATTGTTCTTGAAGCTTGTGTGAAGTGGTGGCGGCATCCGTAATCTCATGAGACCATAGATCTGTGCCTGGCAAGCCTTGCTTCAATCTTTGTTGGTAAAACAGCGTCTGTCGTGGCTGTAGAGGCCCACACGGGAGTGGCAGTCTCGGCTGCAGTGACTGCACTTGAAGGCGCTGTCCTCCGGTGTTGTCCTGGTGCTATTTTATCAGCGGGTGCTCTTTTCTTCAGCAGCAAGCCTCAGCTTCTCTTCTCCTCTTTTCAGACCTCTGCGTAATTCCAGCCTCCAGCGAGAGCGATCGCTTGAAACGTCCTCCCACCTCTTGACACTCATTTTCAGTGACTTTGTGTCTCTATTGCAGACATCCTTGAAACAAAGATGGGGCCGCCCTTGTGCTCTCTTGCTGGAGGGCAGTTCCCCATACAGTAGGTCTTTCGGGAGTCTCCTTTCTGACATGCAGTGTATGTGGCCCAGTCAGCGGAGACTGTGTTGTTGGAGCAGGGTGAAGAGGCAGGATATCTGGATGCGAGCCAGTGTGAAGTAACTGTCTGATATTATTCACAGATATGTAATGTTCTAATAATGTTTCTTTGTGTTTGGAAAATCAGACGGAACGGAGATGGAGGAGATATTGACAGACGAGAGAAAAATCAGAGGATAGTAATTTAATGCGACCGGGGAAAGAAGCAATAGTGACATGTGGGAAAATATACACAGCACCTTGTTAGATTTGGAATGCATTGGTGTGATGGAGTCAGATTCAATCAAGGTGTTCAAAATAGAATTAGGTAACTTTGTGAAGAGAAAAATGGCAAGTATCTGGCTAACAGACAGGGAAGTGAAAGTGTACTATGTTCTTGCACAGTGTAACCACAGACGTCACAGGCCATATTACCACTTTAGGTTCTGTCATATCTATAAATGTACATGCATCCAAAAATGTGAGCTGTATGTATATATTTATATACATGTGACTGAATAAAAGATACAGTCACAAACCTGAATAGAGTTACAAATCTCACAACAGCAGGTTATAGTCCAACAGGTTTAATTGGAAGCACTAGCTTTCGGAGCGCCGCTCCTTCGTAAGGTGGTTGTCCACCTGATGGTTGTCCAACCATCAGTTGGACTATAACCTGGTGTTATGTGATTTGTAACTTTGTACACCCCAGTCCAACACCAGCATCTCCAAATCAAACCTGAACCGGATAGCTATAGCCATTATCTCACAGGATGACTTGCACATTGAGCAAATGGCTTAGGTTATATTTGAAATGTTGCTGATAACTCTAGGAATCCCAACACATGTATGGCCCAGCAGTAGGTTTGTGGTAGACAGCAATAGAGGGGTCCTAGCAGATTATACATAGAGTACATCTCAGGAAAGGGAGCTCATTTGACTTTGAATTTGAGTGCAAATAAAGTCCAGTGAAATGACAGGCTTTTATAATATTTGCTTTTGACCATATATTAAAAATTGGCGTAAATCTTAAACAATGTAGGCAATTCGTAGTTTATTAAAACAATAGGCATCAACTCGTATCAAGTTTGCTATCTGGTTGCTTTTTTAATCAGTGCTGTGTCTAATTAATGCTTTTTAAAAGTAATACACTCATTTTCCTAGGTATAAAAAAAATTCTGTTTTAAATTTAAGAGATTTTATCTTTACTTGTCTCTAAAATTTACAGAAAAGTTACCCATTGACAGTTTCTTAAAAAAAGTTAGACATTTATCAATTTCTCAGTGATATCCAGAATACCAGTGCTTGGCAACCAATTTTTACAATGTTCATTTTAGGAAATGTCATGAAAACAAATAAATTCAGTCCCATATCTACACACATTTCAGTCTTTTAATGAAGACAATTTACAATACTTTTA
The DNA here is from genome assembly GCF_004010195.1 of Chiloscyllium plagiosum. Lineage (NCBI taxonomy): Eukaryota > Metazoa > Chordata > Chondrichthyes > Orectolobiformes > Hemiscylliidae > Chiloscyllium > Chiloscyllium plagiosum. Next base: position 127,441,003 of record NC_057713.1, read on the forward strand.
AATTTAAAAAATCAAGAATTCTTAATGGACAATATTATATAGTTGGAAACTTAATGCAACACTTTCCAAAAAACAGCAAAAGGTAAATTATGACATTACTTTGGAATCAAAGAATAATAAAGTGCCTTAAAAATTAATGTTTTCTATTCCATAGAATACCTTATTTTGGCAGGAATCCCTTTTGCTTTTACTTGCCACTGTGCAGTACTTTGAAAACAAAAATACATGCAATGTATTAGCAGTCGTGTTATGTATTCATCATTTGGCTGCCTTCACTAATTTAGCAAACAAACCATCATTGTGTTGCAGGGTCTGTGGGTCCCCATCTTCTACAATCCTTCCTTGTTCCATAACTAGAACTCTCTTGCAATCCATAATAGTACGTATACGATGAGCAATAATAAGCACTGTACTGTTTGTGAATGCCGTATGAATAACCTAGAGAAGAAACCAAATGCACAAGCTACATGAAATTTTTGCTTTCCTATGCTGAGCACCATTCTAAGCAGAGTTACTTGATGCTACCACAGATGTTCTTCAATATGTATTCTTGATCTATATAATAGTCAATTACTTTATCACTAATTTATTTTTCTAAAAAATGGCTAAACTGTAATCAGTCTTTCCATTTTACTTGAAGACTAGGCAAGGAAGAGAATGGCAGGAATAATATTCTTTTTGGAACTAGAATCATTGATCATGGATCATTTTCTAGTAATCAACTGCTTGATATAACTCAATAAAACAATACATCCTAATTGATTCCATATTAAATTACAGAAAGGTTTTAGCCAATATTCACCACTACAAACAAAAATATCACTGAAACAAAATGAACCATTTTCATGACTACAATGTTAAATGTTACTGTTATTTGGTATTAATTCCATGTATACATATTTACAGGGTACTTGCCTGTGCTTGTTTAAAACATGTTACAACTATAACATTTTCCAGTCCAAGCAAAAGATCCCTACTTGAAACATTCACTGTTTCTCTCTCAACAGATATTGCCTGATCTGTTGAGCATTTATACTTATATTATGTTGTTGTTACCCAAAACATATGCACATTTTCAGAATAAATGTTGCATAGATCTTGCATTATTAGGTAAATAAAGAACAAAAACAAAAGCATCAACACGTACTGGTGGCTTAAATTACTGCAAAACTTATTTGCACTAAACTATATCTACAACACAACATAGACATAAAATTAGAAGAAAGCAAGGACTGCAGATCAGAGTCAAAAAGTGGCGCTGGAAAAGCATAGCTGGTCAGGCAGCATCCGAGGAGCAGCAGAGTCTACGTTTCAAGCATAAACTCTTCATCAGGAATATGAAACTGGAAGTTTATTAGGTAATTAACAGAATTTTGCAACAAAACATTTTTTAAAATAACATCCAGTCACAAATAACTTGGCTTTGTGAAATTGCATGCAATATTTAATTTTTTTTCTTACAGTTTGAAAAGCTGCATCAGTTTCCATATCAACAGATGCTGTTGCTTCATCCATAATAGTAATTTTTGATTTCTTGATAAGGGCTCTAGCGATGCAGAAAAGTTGTCTCTGACCCAAGCTGAAGTTTTCACTCCCTTCTGTCATAAGGGTATTCAGTCCCTCTGGGAGCTCACTGACCTAATAAAAGAAAGCACTTAATGAAACAAAACTCAGCAATAATTAATCATTTTAAAAACGCTTATAGTATTGCTGTTAGCGTTGGTGGTCAGTTTATTATGCAGAATTTTGTTCTTACTGAAACATAAACCAATATAGTCTTTGAATACTTATTTTATTTACGACTTCTCAGGCTGTTGTCAAACATCTTTAAAGAAGTTATTTCACTTAAACATTTAGGTATCAAAGCACAACAGCTTATTGTATTTATTTTATCCTGAATACCATGATACAATTGATTGGATAACATAAATGAAGTAGTGAATCCATTGTCAATTGTCAGAAAAGTACCCGTCTGGTTTATTAATAACCTTAGGGAAGGAAATTGCAATTTCTTACCTGGTCTGGCCTACACATGATTCCAGACCCAAGCAATATGGTTAACTCTTAAATGCCCTATAGAATGGGCAATAAATGGTGGTCAAGTCAGTAACACGCACATTCCATGAATGAATTTTAAAAACTCTGATGTCTACGTCACAACATGTAATAGGCAGACAGCAATTGCACTGATGTCATTGTAAGACTGCTTTACCTGTAATTTGCTATGCAGTGAACATAATAATGGCTGAATGTATCATTTGTAATGAATAACGCTAAACTAATATCCTGAATATATTGTCTAAAGGGATATGGTCAGGTAATGGCAATGTCACTTGATTAATAATAGTCCAGAGCCCAGACTAATGCTATGGGGACAAAGGGTTTAAATCCCAACAGGCAGCTGATGTTGTTTAGATTTAATTAATAAATATTGAACAGAAAGCTCATCAGTAGTAATGGTGACCACAAAACTATTGGTCATCTTTTGTTGTAAAGAAAACCATCTGATTCCAGTCAGCCTGACATCATTCCAGATCTCCAGCAATGTGGTTCACTCTTAACTCCCGTTTGCAATGGTTGATCAGGGCATTTGATTCAAGAGCAATTTGGGATGAGCAACAAATGCTAACATTCAAAAAATGTTTTGTTGCAATATTCAATTTCTGTTTTGTTACATCTTCTCATGAAGATCTTATGCCTCAATTATTTTTGTATCCATGCCTGTAAATATTATTTCCACATTTTGTGAAATACAGTTTAATGAGTTTTGAGAAGATTTGTAGTTCAGGTTGAGGTTTTGGATGTAGGTTTGCTCGCTGAGCTGAAAGGTTCGTTTCCAGACGTTTTGTTACTTTACTAGGTAACATCTTCAGCGGACTTCACGCTGAAGGTTCCCCACTTCAGTGGTCCAGGACATTCAGCCTCGGACCTTCGGGTAACCATCCTCCAAGGTGGACTTCGGGACAGGCAGCAGAGAAAAGTGACCGAGCAGAGGCTGGTAGCTAAGTTTGGTACCCATAGGGTGGGCCTCAACCGGGACCTTGGGTTCATGTCACATTACAGGTGATGAAGGGCCTGAAGAAGGGCCTGTGCCCGAAACGTCGAATCTCCTGTTCCCTGGATGCTGCCTGACCTGCTGTGCTGTTCCAGCAATAAAGTTTCAACTTACAGGTGATCACCATTGCACTACACACACACACAGATATTCCTACACACACACACACTCTCACATACACACGGACACAGGTACACACAGACGCGACACAGACACCAACACACACCCTTATAGACACACATACTCCCACACGCACCCCCTCACAGACTTAAGACACTCTGCACTCACTACACACACACACACACAACCCCCACCCCAGACAGACACAGACCCACATGCACGCATATATTTTGTGGGGTGAATTTGTACTTGCAGAGTTACATTGTACTTTGCTCAAAAACTGCATGCATTCATGTAGAACTCTGAGTGCAAAAACTACATGAATTTATGTAAAACTCTGTTATCTCACTTTTTAGATTAGACTACAATCTAAACATCATGGCATATACAGAGAACACAGGGGCCAACGCCTTCAACATATTGTCTAGCTATCACCACTGTTAACAGCTAACCCGAGAATGCAACTTTAAAAAAAGGGTTTTATGATTTACACATGAAAGAAGTGAAACTATCACTGTATTCTAACAGATGAAAGGCTTAACAGACAATCAATTTTTCAATGTATAATTTCAGTTACATCACACTGTAAATTTTTGCTGTAAATTCTGTTACGATCGAGCCCTCCACTATCACCTGAAGGAGCGTCGCTCCAAAGGCTAGTGCTTCCAATTAAACCTGTTGGACTATAACCTGGTGTTGTGTGATTTTTAACTTTGTACACCCCAGTCCAACACCGGCATCGCCAAATCATGAAAATAACCTGGATTACTACGTGTAGAAACTGAAAACAGCATATGGAACCCATACTGAAAATGGCTCCTTTGTCCCAATTCTCTGACTTCCATTACTTAGCCAATCCTCTGTCCAAGCTCATGTACCTTCCTCAACATCGTGGGCTCTTGTTTCATTAAGTAGCCTAATATGTTGTACATTACCAAAAGCCTTCTGAAAATCCAAATTTATCCACTGATTCCCCTTTAGCCATCCTGCTTGTTACCTCCTCAAAAGAATGATTTCCTATCACAGAGTCACACTGACTCTGTTTAATCATATCATGTATTCCTAAATGTCCCACTATATTGCTCTACTTTATAACAAACATTAGTTTTTTCCAAAAACAGACGTTAAGTTAGTTGGTCTACAATTACTTTTCTTTGCCCCTTCCCTCTTTAAAATAAAGGTATTGCATTGGCAGTTTTCCAATCCTCTTGGACTTTCTAGAACCTAAGGATTCTTAAACAAATACTGCTAGTGCACCCACTGTCTCTGAAGCTATTTCCTCTAGGATGTTTCCCATCACATCTAAAGGGGCTTATCAGGCCTTAGCTCTATTAGTTTTCCTAGTGATAATTATCTTCTCTTCACCTTTTGCCCCTTGTTTGCAATGCCATTGGTGTCTTCTATTGTGAAGTCTGATGCAAAGACGTTTTCAACTCCTCTGTCAATTCCTGGTTCCCCAATATTATTTCCTCAGTTTCATTCTCTAAGGGGCTATGATCTTCCTTTTTAAATATATATTTTTAATTCATTCACAGGATCATGGGGGGTCACTGGCTAGACCAGCATTTATTCTCCATCCCTAATTGCAACTGAGAGTCAACCCCATTGTTCTGGGTGGTGTTACATGTAGGCCAGACTAGGTAAGGACAGCAGGTTCCTTTCCGAAAGAACATCCTAAAGAACGGATGTAGAAATATTTTTCTGACGATAAGTGTTTAATGATAACCATGAAACCATTAATTCCAGATTTTTTTAAAAAATTGATTTCAAATCCCACCTTCTGCCATGGTAGAATTTGAACCAGGCTCCCCAGAACATCTTTTAGGTCTCTGGATTAATAGTCCAGTGATAAGACGTCCAGGTAATTGCCCTTCCTTGACAGTTCTTGCTGTCTGTCTTGTAAAATGTAAAACTTTCACAACTTGTTGATTGAATGAAACTTTCTTGTTCCCATCAGGTGTTGCATTATTTGTGATATGGCTTCCTGGACCAACCAGAAAAAAAAATCTCTTCTGGTCAATAAGATACAGTTCCTTGCACATAGCAACTAGTTGCAAGTTATATTGATATAATTTATACTGTTACAGAGACTCAGGGGGACCAGATGTCAGGCTTCACTCCTTCGAGACCCTAAGTGGTTCTGCCCACAAGTCCATGTGACACAATCATAGTGGGTGTGCCAATGGCATTCTTTAGGATTATGATCATGTCCAACAGCGAGCACAGTAGTTGCTGGCCCGGGCTAATGATCTGCACATTTATTCTGTCACTCTAAACAGAATGGAGAAAAGCTTTATTTTGTCAGTTCAGCGCAGCAAAAACAAAACCCTCCATGCGGACTTTTCGCAAGAAGAATAATGAATGGATATGGAGATTGGCATTCTGCTCAATGTGGTCTACTGCTATTCACCCATCCCCACCCACAGTTAGATCCCCACATACTGCCTCCTGCTCGATCAACTCTGCTGTCAAACAGGTGCATTTGGGCCACTCCTTGGAAGATTCCCTGATGAACCCCAAAGTCAAAGGAGGTTAGCCATGAGCACCGCAGCTGTCAGAATAGGTAAACAAGCAGATTCTCACAGCACGGTTGTAGCCACACATCGAGCTTGATGAAAAGGAAAGTTTTGTTTAGTTCTACGAAGGTATTCACTTGTACAGGAGCAAAATGCTTTCAGATGTTGGAGATACCCAATTGGACTGACATCATGGAGGGAAAAGGGATCAATGTTTCAAATTGATGACCTTACATCTGTTTCACCCATAGATGCTGCTTGACCTGTTAAGTGATTTTGTTTTTATTCCAGGGTATTCACTTGGGTGTTTATAACAAAATAATTGGCCTGAACAGAACGATGGGCATCGGCCCCTGTGCTTATGCAGACTGGGCTGGTGACATCACTCCATTGTAATACAACTTACTTTGCTAGGATGCACTTGCACATGTGCCTTCATTTAAACTGTTTGCTGTGACAAGTTTTCCTCAGTTAAAAATGAGAGCCTCCCACAGCCATCATCACACACAAAAAAAATCTTGAGGAAAAGTAAGTCTTTTAGGTTTTATTGAAATTCCCAAGCTTTACAGAGATTTTTTCCCCTTTTGGCGGTCAGATTACATATTAAGATTGATCGGGCGATATAGGACAGGAAATACTTTGCTAGACACACAAACAGCGGAAAGCCATTAATCTGATAGGCAATCACTCACACACATACACAAGCAGCCATGTGAAACTGGCTCCTTTCCAGAAAGTATTTACAGCACCTGAAACACAGGGAAGGAGTCTCAGTAAAATCAGGGCATTATTGTTTTAAATTAACCTTCTAAGAACCTCTTTCATAGTTCAGAATTTCATGTTGAAATGTTTTTAATGATCATCCCAGCAGGAGGTGGAAGATCTGTTCATTTCAGTGAACAAATGCTCAAGCACTTGACTCCACTCTACACTGTGATTATATGGGCAGTGACATCTTTGTACCAGGCAACTGCCATTCCATTACCAAGCATTTTGTGTATCTAATGGCAGCATTTATAATAAATGGAGCCTTATAACAAAATCCACTGTTGTAATGTCTTTAAAAATGATATTGAAATAATATCTTTACTTTCAGTCTCCATTCTTATCTTTCATCTATCAAATAGCTACCACTCATGATGAAAATGGTATGCCCACAACAGAGGAGAAAGTGATGGCTGCAGATGCTGGAGATCAGAGCTGAAAATGTGTTGCTGGAAAAGCGCAGCAGATCAGGCAGCATCCAAGGAACAGGAGAATCGAAGTTTCGGGCATAAGCCCTCCTGAAGAAGGGCTTATGCCCGAAACGTCGATTCTCCTGTTCCTTGGATGCTGCCTGACCTGCTGCGCTTGCCCACAACAGAGGATGACCAGTAAATGAAACAGAGATTTATGAAATGGTTGGGTGGAAGGGGAGATTAGGTTTGCATTGTTCTGCCTTCACACATCCAGATCATCTGAACTGTAGCAGTAAGAGTCTGTTGTAGGGCTGTCTGATACACGAGTGGTTGCACTCATGTGGAAATCAATGATTCCCTGTACCTTTGGAAAGCTGGTCACTAAAGCAAATTCAAAAGATCTCTTAATTTGACTAGCCTCAAATAACAAAATGATTGAAAGGTATGGAAAACGTGGAATCGGTGACCTAGGAGATACACAGGAGATTTGTGTGTAACAGATGGCAGAATTCTTGGAATTCTCATCAGCAGATCCTTTCGGACTAACAGGGAGCAAAGGAATGCAACTTCAGCATGATAGCCACTGGCAATATTTGCCTGTCTGGCTCACAATAAGGATGTTATCGTAGACCTGTACTGCTGTGAAAGTCTGAGTGTCCTGAGGCACTGTTCAGAAAGCAGATCCTGTGTTCGAATTATTGTCTATTTGGAGCTGGAACTCTGTGTCTATCTCTTTTCTTTCCTTTGGAGCAACAGGCACTCAAGAAAAAAAGCAACTACTGGTGTTGCTCATTTAATTGGATTTGGTTAAAGGTAAAAATCTGCTTAAGCTGCTTTAATACTGCAGCGAAGATTCAAGATATTGGCTATACCCTTAAGTGGTGTAAGCATACTGTCAGAACAAGTTCTGTTGGCAAAAACCTTTCAACTTGGCAAGCTTGCAGTTGTCTTGATTTAGCATTTAAAGGCTTTCTAGCCTGTCAATTTGATTGAGCCATCTCTGCTGTTTTCTCCTCCTGTTGATCCTGGTGAGTTTCAGACAGCTCCAGAAAACATTGCACAAATCAGAATACATTGTTAAATAGCTTGGAGGGGAGAAACAGTATCTAAATGCACAAATTGCCCAAATAAAATTGCCAAAACAAAGCAGTCTGCAGATGACAATGAGAGAATATGGTCTAACCTGTTTGGCATCCATCCGTAAAATCCTTGTCAAATATTCCAGGTACAGAATTTTCACAAGATGAAGGTTGCCTTAACTTTCTGCAATTATCTGTTTTAAATTATTGCCATAATTTCCTGATGAGTTTTATACATTTACCAGTTCTCATGCTACACCAAACATTTCAGAATCATCTGCTCACCTTTACCAGGTGTCATAATTCTGTCTTGCCAACTTTCTGCTGAGCTAACAATTTTCATGTTTCGGTCTTCCCTTTCCCATTCTCTCAACTACTTTTTCACCTAAGTAGTACCTGGTCTCCTGGCCACACTCAGAATTTCTGTTCAGCTCTCCTGGTTGTGGCTTCAGCTGTCTTCTCAGTAGTAGCTGTTCAACATATGTAGAGCTACCTCCTAAGTGATCTGGTATAAGGAGGGACATATGTTTTTATTATAAATGAATCATTAAACATTAACATTAATACTTTTATATTATTCTTCAACTATTATAGAGAGCTTTCCTCAAAGCAGCAGCATGATCCTCAAGTTGTGTGTTAACAATGAGGCACCAACCACAGGAATGGACACATTATCAAAAACAGCCAAGCATCCTGGAGACATTTGAGTACTCTCTTTGAACGATTACAAAGTGGTACTGGGAAAGTTCTGAAAGAAGTCACTTGCTGATCCTCTCAAACTAAAAATGCTAAACGACAATCAGCCTCAGGAAGAATCCACTGAAAATATGTTCTAGGATCACAATGAAGAGTTTTAAGATTACTAACTAAACAAAAAAAAAACTAACTGTCCCAAGTTACTGTTGTAAATATTAACTATCATGGTTGTGAAAACTTCAAGATGCCAGAGAATGGTTAGGAAAATGTTCTCTCATTAATACATAAGATACGAAGAGATATCATGGCAAGTAACAGAAGCTGCAATAGAAGCCTTAAGCCCTTAAGATTATCAGAAAATCATTGATACACATTTGTTGACAATATTTAAGACTACAGATAACATTTCATTCTACCTATTTAAACCTTTTTTTTAAATAGGTTTTTAAAAAAGTAGCTGAGTTGAAGATCAGCAATGATCTTATTGAAAGACAAGCAGTCTTAGTGGGCAGCACGGTGGCACAGTGGTTAGCACTGCTGCCTCATGGCGCCAGAGACCCGGGTTCAATTCCCGTCTCAGGCAACTGTCTGTGTGGAACTTGCACATTCTCCGTGTGTCTGCGTGGGTTTCCTCCGGGTGCTCCGGTTTCCTGCCACAGTCCAAAAATGTGCAGGTTAGGTGAATTGGCCAGGCTAAATTGCTCGTAGTGTTAGGTGCAGGGGTATGGGTAGGTTGCTCTTCGGAGGGTCTGTTTCCACACTGTAAGTATTCTAATCTAATCTGATCTTTTAGAAAAAAGCAGGTTTGAGTGGATGATTGGATGGCAACTATTCCTTTGCATTCTCTTCAATAAAGATTGTAGATGTGAGTCACTCCAAACTTGAGACTAACCACTGCAGTGTAGTTCCGAGGGATGCATCCAAGGAGCAGTAAAATCAACGTTTTGGGCAAAAGCCCTTCATCAGGAATACAGGCAGAGTGCCTGAAGGGTGGAGAGATAAATGAGAGGAGGGTGGGGGTGGGGAGAAAGTAGCATAGAGTACAATAGGTGAGTGGGAGAGAGGATGAAGGTGATAGGTCATGGAGGAGGGTGGAGTGGATAGGTGGAAAAGAAGATAGGCAGGTAGGACATTTATCTCTCCACCCTTCAGGTCCTCTGCCTGGGTTCCTGATGAAGGGCTTTTGCCCGAAACGTCGATTTTACTGCTCCTCGGATGCTGCCTGAACTGCTGCGGTTTTCCAGCACCACTAATCCAGGATCTGGTTTCCAGCATCTGCAGACATTGTTTTCATGTAGTTCCGAGGGAGTGTTACACTATACATGGTACCATTTTTCTTGCTAAACTAAGACCCCACCCATCCTCTCAGATAATATAAGACGGGTGGCACGGTGGCTCAGTGGTTAGCACTGCTGTCTCACAGCACCAGGGATCCCGAATTCGACTCCCACCTTGGGTGACTGCATGTGTGGAGTTTGCACATTCTCCCCATGCCTGTATGGGTTTCCTCCAGGTGCTCTGGTTTCCTCCCACAATCCAAAGATGTGCAGATCAGGTGAACCGGTCATGCTAAATTGCCCATTGTGTTAGATGCATTAGTCAGAGGTAAATATAGGGTAGGAGAATGGTGCTGGGTGGGTTACTCTTCGGAAAGTCAGTGTGAACTTGTTGGGCCAAATGGCCTGTTTCCTCACTGTAGGTAATCTAATCTAGTCTCATAGTATACAGGTCATTCTGATATAATGTGCGTTTTGTTAGCTTTAAATTAAGGGGTGGTAGGTATAGGACAGATGTTAGGGGTAGATTCTTTACTCAACGAGTCGCGAGTTCATGGAATGTCATGCCAGTAGCAGTGGTGGACTCTCCCTCTTTATGGGCATTTAAACGGGCATTGGATAGGCATATGGAGGATAGTGGGCTACTGTAGGTTAGGTGGGCTTGGATCGGCGCAACATCGAGGGCCAAAGGGCCTGTACTGCGCTGTATTTTTCTATGTTCTATGTTCTATGAATGGGCTATAACACAATTGATGAATTGTGGATACTGTTTAGATAATGCAAACTTTCTACTGAACAGCTATAGCAACCTTGAACTGCATGGTCTTCTATAAAGTGATATTCTATAGCACGGGGTTGCAGAGGAACGCAGGTGTTGCGTTATGCAGAACGACCTGTACTTCAAAGGATAGTTGGAAGCCCTGCATTCCTGTCATACCTAGTAGTGACTAATGTGGGCAATTAGTACTTGGAAGAGAAGGTGCCATAAACATTCCTATTCTCAACAATAGAGGAACCTAGCACACCAGTGCAAAAGATAAAACTAAAGCATTTTTTCATTTAATCTCTCTTGGGATGTGGATGATATGGCAAAGCCAATATTTGTTACCTATCCCTAAGTGTCTTTGATCTGACTGGCTTGTTCGGCCATTATAGAAAGTAGTTAGGAGTTAATCATCTTGCTGCTTGCTTTGAAGTCAGATGTAAGGCAGACTATGTCGACATAGCAGATTCCTTTCCTGAAGGACATTAGTGAACCACATGAGTATTTTTGACGATTGATGACAGTTTCACGATTATCACTGAGACTAGTTTCGTAATTCCAGATTATTAATAGAATTTAAATTCCACCAATTGCAATGGTGTGATTTTAACCCATGCCCCAACTGCATTACTCTGGGCCTCTGGATTATTAGCCCAGTGATATTTGTAACCATCTTTTGCCAAGGGTAATCAATCTCTCCTGCGGTCCCCAGCATAACAGATGCCTGTCTTCAATCAAATCCATTCACATACCATGATATCAAGGTGCTAGAAACTGCAAACGATTTGGGCCCTCAAATCCAGTAAGAGCAAAACATATTAAAGTGTGATTTCAATACAGGTAAAGTGTTAAATTGCCCAGATAGGTACTGTCCACAAAAACAGGACAAATCCAAACCCAGCCAATTACCACCCCATCAGATTCTTGATCAGCAGCACAGTGACGGAAGGGGTCATTAATACTGCTATCAAACAACACGTACTCACTGATGTTCAATTTAGAATCTGCCAACTTTACTCAGTGCTTAACCTTGACAGAGCTTTGATGCAAACATAGATAAAAGAGATTAATTCCAAAAATGAGGATTAAAATATTCTTGGCATCAAGACAATATTTGGCCAAGTATGTCATCAGGGAGGCCTAGCAGACTAGAGTCAATAGGAATCAGGTTAAGTGATGCCTACACCAAAGGAAGATAATTATGATTGCTTGCAACCAGTCTGCAGTATCACTGCAGAAGTTTCTCAGGGTAGTGTCCTTAGCCCAACTGTCTTCAGCTGCTTCATTAATGATCGTCCATGTATCATAAGATCAGATGTGAGATGTTTGCTGATGATTACATAATGCTGGATATTGTTCACAACTCTTTATACTGAAACAGTCAATGTCTATATGCAGCAAAACCTGAACAACATCCAGGCTTCGCTTGGGTTGATAAATATTTGCATCACACATATGCCAAGTAATGACCATTTCAAACAAAAGAAAATCTAACACATCAGACTTGATATTCACTGGCATTACCCAATACTGAATCCTTACCATCAGCGTCCTGGGGGCTATTAAGAGCATGACAACGGCAAGGCATTTTTAATGTAAGTAACTCACCTCCTAATTTCCTTACGCCTGTCCAATATGCAAGGCACAAGTTTGGATGCAGTATAGTTCAAACAACGAAAAAGCTTGATACCATCAAGGACAATGCAGCACATGTTTACCAGCTTCAACATTCACTACCTCCTCCACCACCATGGTGGGCAGCACTGTGATTCAGTGATTAGCACTTTTGCCTCACAGCACCAGGGACCCGGGTTCCATTCCAGCCTCGAGTGACTGTCTGTGTGGAGTTGCATATTCTCCCCTTGCCTGCTTGGGTTTCCTCTGGGTGCTCTGGTTTCCTCCCACAGTCTAAAGATGTGCAGGTGAGATGGATTGGCCATGGTAAATTGCACAGTGCCCTGGGAATATGCAGGCTAGGTGAATTAGCCATTGAAGTTCAGGGTTACAGGGATACGGTGGGGGCACAGGTCTGGGTGGGATGCTTTTCAGTGAGTCGTTATGGACTTGATGGGCCGAATGGCCTGCTTCCACAGGGTAGGGATTATTTGATGTTATGACCAATATATACAGTCATGCAGTGTGTACCCCCTACAAGATTAACAGTGCAAATCATTAAGATTCTTTCTTCAGGCAGTATTGACTTAGAAGGGCCAGGGCAACAAATCTTTCAGAATATCACCAATTTAAGGGCAGGAATAACTCTACCCTATTCAGAAAAGTCTACATCTAATGAATAATAAATTTTAAAGAAGGTTTTCAAGATTGACTTTTTCATGGTTATAAAACTTTACGGTTGGCTAGACTATGTGTAAAACCTATACTGAAACACTCCTTGTGTATATAAACCATAAATTTTCATTTCAACAGCTCTTTTGAAATCTGCTGACTATTGCTGTAGGGTCTTGCTTGGTCTGTACATGTGCGCCCCTCACTCTACAACAGATGTGTTGGAAGTAAAACCTACATTCTTTATGTATGTGAATATGTGACAAACACAATCTTGGAGATTAATAGTAACTGATTTGGGAGCAACTTCCTCCAGGACCTGTCAAGGAGAAGCTTTGATTTTTAAGCGCAAAAAGTAGCTTGTAGTTTAAAATAAATATTTTAGATTCAATGTTAAAGAACATGATATAGTGCTTTAGGATGATTTATGCTTTTTGTACCTTTTAAGACTCATGCTTGAATAGAGTCTAAAAATGGTCAATAAATATTGCTGCCTTACAGTTGTTGAAATTTTACGTTTAACAAAAGATCAGGCAATTGCAATCTAGCCATTAGCAGGATTCCAGAGTCTTGCATCACCACTAATTTTGAAGTTATTCAGAAATGCCTAAACTGATTATGTGCAGACTTGAGAAATAGTGAGTGCAGCTTTTTAAAGAGTTGCTAAATACCGCTATATTGTTGTAATCAAGATATTTTCCAGAAATATATTTCACAAGATCAAATATAATTCAAAATCTAGATATGTAAATAAAATGTATTTGACCAATGCAGTATTCACAACTCCTTCTATGACTGCCTGAAATTCATTGCTCATTGAGAGGACGCTGGAAAATAATGTCAAAATTACATGTTCATTTGAAGTCTGATAACATATTAGAAGTTATCAAACCTCTTGGGAGGTTTTGAGGATAACACTGTAAAATTCTGAAAATGAAATCAAATATTTCATATTCTGTAGATATTGATAGAGAGACTTTACCTTTCTATATACATTAAAAACAAATGGACAATTTGATGCAGCTCATAAAATGACATAATATCAGCATTTTAAAAATAGTGACATTAATTATGACAGCAAAGGCATAACTTAGTTGTTAAACAAATAAAAGGAAAGCTGAAACTGAAATTATTGGCCAAGCCTTCTGGTTATCTTTAGTCTACCACGACAAACCAGAGACTGGCTGCTGGCTGCTAAGAAGTAATCCTTCTGCTCCTGACTCACGACTCCCACCTGCCAGCTGACCAGACAAGGACAGTGTTCTTACAACAAGAGGCCTAAAAGTAACTAGCAGTGACATGGAGCAAACCATTGATGCCCTGAAGCAACAACTGTGTTGGCTAGACTGCTCAGGGGGAGCTTTCCCGTTCTCACTGGATTGTTCCTAAAACAGTATTAATCAATTGCAGCCCTCACTCCCACCAGGGTGCTGTAGAGTTGCCCACTGTGCTTCAAACTATTCCTGGAGGTTTCATCACAAAACTTGACCCCAGACTTCAGCCATTATTGGGCTATCATATCCATCCTTTTGGATGCACTGCCTATAGGTAGTTTTGGGATAACGCACATTTCAGCAGCATGAATTGGCTATAACATCGCTGAAGATATAGAGAATGGTATTTTAGAGAATGCTTACTTCTGTTGGCAATAGCGCGATTCCAGCGGGGATCAGTTCGCGTGCTTCATTCTGCAATTGCACAATGTGCGCACTGAAATCTCCACGCCGTACTGCACATGCATCAGTGTTTCTGCTGTTCTGCGCATGCACAACATTGGTGCCAGGCTTCGTGCCGTTCTGCACATGTGCTGATGTCAGCTGCTGACAGAGCAACTTTCTGAGGGAAGTACTATACAGAGAGCAGCTTTCTTACAATTTTTTTAAAAATGTATTGTGTTCAATTTACTTTTGTTTTGTTAATAAATAGGATTTCAACCTTCACTCAGGCTGTGCTATACTTTGCATTACACTTTTGGATGATTTTTGAGCACTTGTGAGTGATATTTTTTCCTGGTCTGCCCCAATCCCACTTTTCCCGGGCACCATTATTTCTATTAAGCAAGGTTTCCTGGAATGCAACTAACCTGTACTTATGACAATTGGAAAGTAAAAACACTCATTAATCCAAAGCATGATTCTTCACTGTCAGAAAAGTAACCTTTTTTTTCCTATTTTTCAATATTTTTATATTTGGTAAACAGAAATATTTGAAGAAAATTGCAAAGTAAATGCAATACTTTTTAGAATTCCCAGCTTTGTTTTGCAGGATTGCATATAGTGATGTCCTGGAGGACAGTCTTCAATTCCCTGGAGAATCCAGGACAAGCCTAGAGGATCGGTCACCCCAGGGTGTAGCCCATACACGTATATCAAGAAGAGGAAGAAAGAGGGAGGGAGGAAGGAAGGAAGGAAGGCGGCACCCAGGATGTCTTCGTTCCAAACAAGCTGCCCGTGAGCAGATACTCGAGACTCCAGATTGTCTGACACATTACTCCCACCTTCTAATCCATCCTTTACAAATGGATGATAATACTTGAAAGTATTGTGAACCTTGAAGAGATAAATTTTGAGAGAGCACAGACTACCTGATAGAATAGGTGGACACACAGCCTTATCACAAAGAAGTAATGTACTTTGGTCGGAATCATGAGGAGAAATAATCCAGAATATATTCTAAAATGTGTGCCTATCAGAGAGACATAATCTTTTAAGTAAATAACAATCAAAGAACAAATTAACTAACTAACTAACTAACTACCCCTTAAAGAAATTGTACAAAAATTTTTAAGGAAAGTTATCAAAATGAAGTAACATTATTAGGGCTGATAATGCATTCTAGACCCTGCAGTGCCCATAGAATGCAGAAAGTCTCAAGTGTGCAAAAAGATGGAGATTGAGAGATTCCTTTCCAGTGACACCGAGGTTCAGATGCACCTTTGGAAGTTGGGCAGGCATGGCCTCCACTGCCTGTTGATGGTCACTTTGGCCAAACTCATAAGCAGGTTAACAGGGAAGGACCTAAGGGTTGATATACACTAATTATTAATTGTAACAGGACAGTTTGAGTGTGCAGTTAAAAAGGCATATGTTATTCTGGACCATTTGGAGGTAAATAGCATAAAAGCAAGGTGGTTTTGAAGAACTGTTATAGAACACAAGTTCACGTTCAACAAGAGTATTGTGTGCAATTCTGGACTCTGCCTTTTAGAAAAATCTTGAAAGCTTTGGAAAATTGCAAAAAGATTCTTGAGAATCTCTGAGGGTGCAATAGATTTCATGTTTGGGCATGCTTTCCTTAGAAAAGGGAAAATTGAGTGGTGAGTTGATAGATGTGTTTACAAATCTCCTTTAAAACGTTCCCCCTTTTTATCTTAAACCTAGGTCCTTTGGGAAAAAGATGCCCACTCTCCACTCTATCCATGCCTATCAATTTTGTAAACCTCTGTCAGGTTGCTCCTCAGCGTCTGATGTTCACGTGAAAACAAAGAAATTTTATCCAATCTCTTCTCATAGCTAATATCATCCAAACCAGGCAATATCCTGGTAAGCCTTTTCTGTACCCTCTCCAAAGCCTCCTCATCCTTCTGGTAGTGTAGTGACCTGAACTGTACAATAACAATGGCAGCTTTCATCTAGCAACACATCAATTAAGCAGATCCTATTTAATTTTATATTTTTAAACATTTTGCACACTCTTAGTTCAGTTATGAAGTACAGAGAGAGAATTTGCAAACATATTTGGCTTACAGCAGCAGACGATCCAATCACTTACCATAGATTTCAACTGTGCAACTTCCAAAGCTTCCCACAATTCCTCATCACTATGAACCAAGTCTGGATCCAGATTAAATCTAGATGTAAATTAGTACTTTAGGTGCATTTCATAAAGTAGACTAAAATTAAAGAATAAATTGCTATTTTAAGACTATATTTTCTTATATTCCGTATGATAGCTCTGCTACTACCATTCATGATTTACCTGATAGTGCCATTGAACAGAATTGGATCCTGGGGAATTATTGAGATTGATTGCCTCAAATGGTCCAACGTGACAGAAGAAATATCTAACCCATCAACTTTTATACAACCTGCAATGAAAATGACTTTCAAAATTTTTAGTGAAGAAACAGAATCTAGATAAACATTTGACACAAGGGTGGCCAGAAAAGTAACCTGCAACAAACAATATCACCAAGGCAGAGATCTGCACAAATGCAAAATATATATTGCTTTTTTACGGCACATTTGAACAAATCTGCCTCGACCTGTATGGAATCATGAACCTTGAATATAAATAGATGTTATCATCCCAGTTCTTAGTGATGAAGAGGAAATCAATGCTATATGTAATCTCTGTAGCGTGAGTGGAAACTTATCTAGGTTGGATTCTTTATTTTCAACCCAAATCAGACAAAAATTTACTTTCTCATGATTTTATGGAGCTGCCTTTTTTTTTTCGCAGGCTCCATTAAATTATTGGCGCGAAAACGAAACTATTTTAAATGGGGTGGGGGGGACTTCTTATAGGGAGTTAGTATAAACATAAAAGCTGGAATGCTAATCAATAATCCCAAATCAGGATGAGTTCAAGTGCACAAACGTTGTCCTGCGAAGTACGATGCTTCAACTAAACCTGCAGTTCTCATCATCATTAATTGAGAAAGCCATCCAAATTCTCGAGGCTTAGAAGGCAAAAGCAGCAAAACTGATTCTGCATATTTAATAGAAAAACTATGAGGAGCAAGACATGGTAGGTTGAGAGTCTAGTCTTGCAAAGAGAAGTCTCAGAGGGAATGTATTTGTGATTTGAAAGATGTGCAATAAGATCGAGAATTTAACAATGCTTTCAGCTATAAAATAACAGAACAGAAAGCACTTATTCAAATTTGTTGTGAAATTTGGGCAACATGTTGGCAAGTGTTTCTTCATACAGGAAATGATTAACCAGTGCCTGAAAAGCATGATTGAAATCATCTAAGGAAGAGTTTAAATACTAAAAGGAAATTAGAAAGTAAAGCTGAAATGGACTTGTGAATATTGACTAAGGAATTCCCATTTATCTTTGCTATGTTATACTTTTTCTCTTTTAACTTTATATTTTTCTTAACTTGTGATCTGTCAATCGGAAGTGACAATATTTCTGTTGAATAAAGGGAACTATGGAGCTATGAGGGAGGAGCTGGCCAAAGTTCAATGGTGCAATACCTTAGCAGGGATGACAGTAAGAGGAACAATGGCGGATATTTCTGTGTATAATGCAGAAGATACAGGATCAGTTAATTCCAAAAAGGAAGAAAGATCCTAGGAGGAAGCATGGGATGCTGTGGCTGACGAGGGAAGTTAAGAAAAATATAAAGTTAAAAGAGAAAAAGTATAACATAGCAAAGATAAGTGGGAAAATGAAGGACTGGGAAGCTTTTAAAGAACAACAGAGGATTACTAAGAAGGAAATACGCAGAGAAAAAATGAGGTACGAAGGTAAACTGTCCAGAAATATAAAGGAGGATAGTGGATTACTAAGAAGAAAATACGCAGAGAAAAAATGAGGTACGAACGTAAACGGGCCAAAAATATAAAGGAGGATAGTAAAAGCTTTTTTAGGTATGTGAAAGGCCAAAAAATGGTTAAGACTAAAATTGGGCCCTTGAAGACAGAA